>NC_083620.1:8078313-8378313 GCF_963584025.1 Labrus mixtus
GACGGCCAAGAACTAGTGGCCTTTGGTCTTGGCCAAAAAGTTGCACTCGAACACACCGCAAAGACTACAGCCGACGGCCAACCACCACGTACGCTCTGCGCATGCCTGAGAGGAAATTACTCTCCATGCCAGCAGGGGGCGGTAGTCTGTTGTTATGATACGAGAAGACCATTTTCACACCGCTGTCGCTCACCACTCGTATTAGAGGTAGACTGCTAATGGAGAATAATGTCTGATAAAAAGTTGAAAATGGCGCTGGCGTTGTCAGCCCTTGGTCTTTTAGTGGAAAAACAAAAGAAGAGCCGGAGGAGACAAATAAAGAGAAACCGCACTAATTGGTGAAAGCATGGAGACTATAGCCGCGTGCTCAAGTTTCCTGAACCTGTGACGAGAGCTGGAGATAAATGAAACCTCCTCTCACCGCCTGCCGACGCTGATTCAACATCGGCAAAAAAAAGGCTAACGGAGGCCGATGGGTAATGACGGAGCTGTACACACTGCCAAAACTCTAACTCCCATTGCTCTGTCAACTGTTACAATCATTTATTTCTGTGAAAACCAAAGTCTGTTGATGAGTCTGGGAGTGAAAAAAGAGGACAAGGAGAAAGCATCGGGACACTGGAAGACATAATGGTGATGAACGCAGGTTTTCAGGGACCCCCAAATGACCTTTTGCCTGGGGTCCCATTGGAGTCTAGAATCGCCCCTGATCAAATCCAACTGTGGCTCTTTTCCTGCATTTTGTTCCTCACTCTCTCACTTCCTGGTTTCCTACTCTATCCACTGCCAAATAAAGGCATTTAAAACTCCAGTGACCTTACTATATGATCAGACATTAATGAAACATGCTATGTTGAAGTGCTGGCTTCTCTGACAAAAATGCAGCAGCCAGTATGTCCTCCTTCTAATTCATTGATAAACTCCTCCGGACTAAAATCTGACATGTGTTGCAAAAGCACAATAATAAGTATGACAACGCTACAGAGCAGAAGTTACAAACATTTACATAGTGATCTGTGAATGTTAGCAGCTGGTTCTGCAGTCTACCTGACCTTTTATTACTGGAGGTATGACTTTGGCTGCGGGCTAAAGCAGCTCAGACAGAGAAAGGTTAAATGCCAGGTAGTTTAAAAATATACAAAAATAAAAGGTTAAATAACCTCTGGGCTAAAGTAGCCTGAGGGTGACCTGCACATATTATGATGTCATGTGCAACCTTCAATACACTTGGAGCATGGACTTCTTTTAAGAGAGTGGAAGTAGACTCTGTTTTCAAAAAAGTGAAGCCAACTGCAGAAATACCACAAATGGATTATTTTTTAATGGCCAGCAGGGGGCGACTCCACACACCTGCCCTTCTCATTTGATTTAAAACCCCAGAAAACATTTTCTTGATGAGATTATGGTCTTACGTGCTAATTTCATAACGTCCTAAATACAACAACTTGCGGTAATTTTGTAAATTATCGTCTGATTTAGAGAGGAATTGAAGATAAAGCAAAGTTTGGTTTGGTGCCCGACTGCCTTCAATTGAGAAGTTGCTGTTGACCAGAATAGATTTGTGAAACATGGTCACTTCTTCTCCCCACAAAAACAATATGACGAGGGCCTAAACGCCGAATGTGCGGCCTCACACACAGAGGAGTCACATCATAGAGGTTACTCGAGTGTCGTTTGTTCAGTCTATGACTTGGAGACACATTTTATTTCTCTTGACGAGGACAAACAGCATCCCAATAGAAAAACCTGGTCCACATTGCTAACCCAGTTTGACTCTTATTGTATCGGGGTGAAGTTACAGGTTAACCATGACGTAATCAGAGCTGGGCACACAGCTGTTAAACCGTTAATCAGCCTTAATTTGTTTATTCAATTTTAATGAGGACATTTGTTTAAAAAGTGATTATCAGAACATTTAACTTCTGGTAAATTTGGTTTACGTTAACGTCATCTCGTTAATTTAACTCACTCAAGTCAGCTGGCCTTTTTAGCTCCTGTGTAATGCCGGTCATGGAGGGGGAGAGAAAGAAAATCACTTTTCTACTCAAGCTCTCATTGGCTATCATAGCCTAGGAACAGTGAATGGAAGGTCCTGATTGGTGAAATGAGGTGCCAATCGAAAGGTCAGAGGGCATGAATTAGTGAAAAGAAAAAAGTTGAAAATAGGAAACAGCGGCGGATAACACAGGTTAACTGCAGTTCCTTGAGCGTCCACTTGAGGCTGGCTGCAAAAGGATGCTAATTGTTATACCACAAAAAAGCATAATCAGCCTGTGGAAAAAAAATGTTTCAGTCTGAAAAGCTAATTTCTCTTTTGGTTCACGGGATGGTGGTATTATTTTTATGGTATTTAGAGAGAGTTTTGCCTACATTTGCATAATTACAGGCGTGGTGATTTGACTTCAAAACGCTTCTCCAGAAACCAATAGGTGATGTCATTGAGACTGTGTCCATGTTTTATACAGTCCAAGTGTTTCTACAGGAGCTCCTGCTGTAACTGTATCTACATTAACACATCACTGCAACACAACAGAATCACACAGGGTTGCATTAGGCCACTCATTTACGGTTTCACGTTTTTTCCATTTCAAACAATGAATGTTCACCAATGTCCATGTTCAACCCTTGTTTAACCCCGCTCAAGAGTTGGGAAGTAGAGACGCATTGGATGACCCAATCACAGTTTTAACTTGCATCACTGCTTCAGTCTGAGAGGAGAATCAGTGAGAGCTAGAAAATCCGCTGAACCCAGAACTCCACCGGGGCGAAATCTTATCCTTCATCCACACTCTAGATTTAGCCAAGTCAGCACTGTTACTGTCTATAATGCTTCAGGAGGAACTCTATCAATACTTCTTCTGATTATTAAGGATTGATGAAATGACCCTGAAACTGCAGAACCAAAACTTCAGGTTTGTTCTGTACCTGAGGCCTGTACGCAAAATCTGACTGCCCGGCCATCCCTCCTCATAGAGTAAATAATGGATGATGATGGACAGCTGAGCTGCTTAAAGTACGTTTAATATTCAGACTGCAGACTCACGCTTGTGGTTGTTCTTGCGCTGGAAGGGTAGTGTGTGTCGCTCGGAGTCCTCTTCCCCCTCCTCATCTGCCAGGTGTGTGTGAGTGTAATGGTAACTCAGGCCTGGGCGGTTCTTATAGCGCTTTCCACAGACTGTAAAACACACACACACAGACACAGACAGGCAAAGAGACACACATATGAGAGGAGAGAAAATGTTATCTGTATGTGTAACTCAGAATAAAAAAAACAAGTAAGTAGAACAGGAATTAACACATAGAGTTGCCGCTCTCACTGTCACAGACGTAAGGCTTGTCTCTGTCTTCAATGGCGGGCGGCTCTTGTCTCTTCCTCATACCTCCGACCCCGCAGGCCTGCAGAAACACACACACACATGCACACATGTGTGAGAACACAGATGGCTACATACAAACTCACACATTTGCAGAAGAAACACACTCGAAAAAGTTTGAACTTTCAAGACTTAAAAAGTCTTGTATGCAAACACACACTATTAAGGGAGCGTAAGAGCACACTCCTCATGTGTGTGTTCAAGTGTCTACACACACACACACACACACACACACACACACACTTTTGCATTCTAATCATCTGCTCTCAGTGTAAAGCTCCATTTGTAGCAGGAGGGGGCTGATGACACCTAGCAGGGGAGCAACAGCTCCAATTAGCAACCCTGGTGTCTGCATTTGAGCGTGTGTGTGCTTGTGTGTGCATGTGTGTGTGTGTGTGTGTGTGTGTGTGTGTGTGTGTGTGTGTGTGTGTGTGTGTGTGTGTGTGTGTGTGTGTGTGTGTGTGTGTGTGTGTGTGTGTATCTGTTGATTTTCAGAATACATTGTTAACACGTGATTATCTTCCCATAGGATGCACAGAAAGAGACGGGGGTGAAAAGAAAACCTGTCTGATCTAATCAAAGTTGTCAAAAGAAAAAAAAAAAAAGGTTGTCCCAGCATGATTTAAATCTCTGTGTCTGTTTGCATTTAGTAACCGTTCATTTGTCAGAGAACATTATACCGCAGACGCAGAATACGAAGCACAAAGGGATACGACATGCAAACGTCAAACTCACTATATGAAACACTCATATTTAGAAAGTGTTAGAAAGAAAGTGATCCTATTGTTGATGCAATGTTTAATTTCTCCATTTAAAAGTGGGAACATAAGTTTTAATTTATCATAATAAAAACAGGACCGCTTTTCAACTCTTATATGAGTGGAGTGAATGTTGCAGAATCCCTCTAAGCCTCGCATGTGAGAATAATTTATGGGCTGTCGTGGCAAAGTGCAATCTAAAGCAGAACTCCTTCTGTTGTGTGACTGACAGGCACATCATGTTCGGACTCAGTTTGAGGACTTTGGCTTCCCTTGTACCCTCCAGACTGACAGCCCAAACTATTCCTTTACTGTGGCTTGTTAATTCAGAATAAGATTTGATTGACAAATGTCTCACCCGTGCTTTGGTACGGTTCTTGCGTTTTGGGACGTCTTCTTCCATCTCATCCACCTCCAGCTCATGAGGGAAATCCCCGACCAGCAGCTTCTGTGGATGACACACAGAGAGCAACAGACAGGACGACTATCAAACAGGTTGTTGAGTTCACCCATTTTACGTTTCTTCACTTTTTTACTTTCATTTATTCTCCTCACTTTCCGTCCCCCCGGATCTCCTCGACATGTTTTGCATGGTGTTCGTGAAATTGCACATCATGCTGTGCATGTGTTTCCTTCATTTTGGAGCAGAAAACAACTTGGAGAGTAGAGTCATTAGCTCTAAATATAGCCAAATGTGTCACCACCTCAAGGCAAGAAGCAACTCAATCCAAAACTTTCTCATTCCTCTTGTACCTCGACACGGTAGGAAACTCACAGGAGGTGGCATTTGCAGAAAGACTCAAGACAACAAGGGTGAAAACAATCTGACTGTTAGGGCACACTCCTAGAACAGAAGACTCCATAACATTTCCAAAAAATGCAATGTTATGGAGTCTACTTCCAGATCAACAAATTGTGTTGTTAACCAAATGACAAACAACAGAACTTCATGTATATTGATGTGGACTTCCCCTTAAAGGAAAGACAGAAGAAGGAAAGTTAAAGAAAACACCAACATAATGTAAAAAAAAAAATCCTAATTTCATTGTGGTTATTGCAAAACCAACACATAAAACTAATTGTTAAAGTCATGTCTGCCTGGGTTTGAGTTAGTGTGAACTCCGGATTAAAGGTCTAAACTGACTCTCTCAAAGGTCCGATAAGAAGGCCACTCACTAAACTGCTGATTGATTAGCTGTCCTTTGTCTAGCTTGTAAAATACTCCAGCTGGACGGGTCATAATTTTGTGCTCAGAAGTTAAAACATGCTGCATGCTGGTACTGTAGTTTTAAGATCATAGGTCTTAGTTTGCAGGCCAGTTCCAAAAACAGCTTTAGAAGGTCCAGAGCCGGTCTCAGAGTAGACCTCCGTTACTTGTCTCATGCAAAGATGATTTTTCAAGACCCGTCAAACCAGCTTCTGTACTTTCATCACTGCAAAGAGGCCAACACATGATGCCATGATGACAGTTTGTGCCTTTATATTAATTTAATGTGTAACTGGAAGTATTCACGGAATAAACCAACGAGTGGTAAATACCTGCAGGCGAGCAGCAGCTTCATTACCTGCACGAAGATCGTACCTGTCTTTGTGATATCAACGTTATCACCCATCCCCCACTCTCTTGTTTTGAATTTTCCTGAATATTACCTGCTGCGGTCACACATTGGCTCATCCCGGCTCCATGAGGATAATTTAATGAGGGGGCTAGCAGGAAGAATTCTGAGTAAACTCTCAGCTGAATTTCTCAGATTTTCAGTTTCTCAATTTCTCTGTTTGCATTCACACATGTGGCTCACCACGACAATTTAGAGAAGTCCTCAGGAGTTACATACATGTGTGAAAACACTAAAGATAACTGTGGTTAGGTGAAAAAAGGTCCTGCTTCAAATGCATCGTATTGAAGGAAGTAGATGAAGGAGACAAGATTGCCAAATGAATCGTCTTTGGTTAGAAAAAAGCCTAACTGAACAAAGAGTTAATTTATAACACACAGCTGTATGTACGCTCTGCAATGCAACTCTTACCAGGACAGCTGAGAAACTATCAACATGTTACTCTTGAAACACCTCCTCATGTCTCCGTCTGGGTTTAGGTGATCTTGACTACAACACTGCTGCAAACTGTAAATGTTGACGAGAAAAGTGGAGGATCAAACTTCCCTAAAATGTCCTTCAAAAAGCCTTTCACAAGTTGGGTCTGTGAAATACGTGAGTGGAATCCCTTTAAAACATCAAGAATGGCTTCAGTGCAATCACACACAATCATCACAAGCACGCACACACTCGCTGCCAGGAGGGAGTTGTCAGAGCCGCAGGAGTCCGTGCCACCGCCAAAGTGCACACTCAGAAAGAGACAAAGGCGGAGACGGACAAAGACACACCAACCCAGAGGGTAAAACAGACAAAGACAGCCTGAGATGTGAAGCAAACAACAATCTCACCTGACACTCGCTCATTGGCTCCTCCTCCTTGGTCTCTACCTTCTTGTCCAGGGTCTCCCCGGCAAGCAGCGACTCCAGCACGGGACCGTCTGGGATGCCCCCTTCCTTCTTTAGAGAAGCCTCATAGTCTGGCGAGTGAGACAATAACAATCAGAAACCAGCGGAGATCTCACATTCATGCTGACATGCTCAGTCGAGCTGCCAGCACCCTGAGGAAACGTTACTTGGCTCATTCAGGACAGCGCACACAGACTTCAGCTTCCGCAGAGCTGAAGTGATCATTTGCAATTCATCCAATAAATCACATGTGTATTGTTTGTGGGGAGTGTCCAGAGTTCCTTCACCAGAAGTCTCTTTTTTTTGTAATCTGCGGAGTGTAAGTAAATTATAAACAAAAAACTGCCGTAGGTCTGATTTGAAATTAGGACTTGACTACACAAATAAACCGCATTTTAGTTTTGATGAAATCAGAATGAAAGGTCACATATTATTCTCCTTTTTAACCAGTTTAAATAAGTCTCAGAGCTCCCCAAAACATGTGTGTGAAGTTTCATGTTCTAAATCCACTCTGATCCTGTATTTGATCATGCCTATAAACCCCTCTATTTCAGCCCTGCTCAGAACAGGCTGTTTCTGTGTCTGTACCTTTAAATATGTAAATGTTCTATGTCTGGCCACGCCCCCTATCTGGAAGGGCTCTGGCTTTCTCGCTCCATGTCCTATTGTTTACAATGAGAAGGCAGACTCAGAGGGCAGAACAAACACCTAGCTGTGGGAGTGTCACCCACCTGGGGGAGGGGTTACTGCCCTTTGTGATGTCATGAAGGGAAAAACTTTAAACAGCCTGTTTGAGTACACATTTTCTGAAAAGTGGAGCAGGTAAAAGACGGAGAGAATTAACTTTTCTCATCATTGGGGGGGTTTGTAGACAGACTAGAGACACATACACATGAAGTTTATTTTACATAATATGTGCCCTTTAAGTGATTGCATTCAGCCATGAAGGGAGCTGCAAAGCATTAAGTGTGAACGTTATTACTAAAGTAAAAAAGGGAGGGTGTTGATGTTTTTGCAATATTTTCTCACATTCACTGACCCACTGAGGAGACAGTCAACAAAATGTGGTTGAAGTGAAACCTTATTCAAACAAACAGAAGTTGATTTGCAATCTCAAAATCAAAACATTTTTAAAACATAGTTATGACAGGATACATTTTGGGGACATGGTGCTGGTGCATGGTGCTGTCCTGAAGTTAAAAGATATTTCAAACTTGTCTTTAATTACCAATCTTAAACTCGATCGGTACAAGCCGCGGGTCCTCCAGGATGTTTAGCCGTCTTTTCTTGCGCCAGCAGCGAGCGGGATACGTGTACAACTGACCTGGAGCGTGACCTGAAACAGAAAGACGGGTACCCAGCTCGGTTTAAAGACGCACAACCATGAGTTATACAGCAATCAGTGGATGAACAAAACAAAACAAAACATCAATGCTGATGAAGGACTTTTCTGTCTCTATTTATGTCCAACAGTGTTCAATATATTTTAATGTACAATATATTTTTTTATAAATCAATAAATACAAATTTCAGGTGAGCTTATGTGAACCCCCTGCAACCCCACATCTCGTACTGTTAACTCTTATGGCTCATAAAAACATTTGGTGTAAAACAATTATGCATTATGGAACTACAAATGTTTCCAAACCCAAAATGTGCCACAATAATGTTTTAACATGTATGTTAAAATCATGGTTTGAGAAAAAACACTTCTATAAACCATTTTAATAAGAAAAAAATGTTCATCTTTAAAAACGACAAAGTGTTAAAACTTTAAATAGACAAACAAACAAACAAACAAACAAGAGCTTTGTTCTGGCATGAACCAGGCAAAGTCTACAAACTCTCATTGTTATCACACACAGACACACAGACACACAGACACACACACACACACACACACACACACACACACACACACACACACACACACACACACACACACACACACACTCGCAGAAGTACACTCTCTCTGGAATAGTTTGTGCCAACGGCGTATCATTGCCTACAGGGGCGTCTGATTCACTGCCAAAATACACTGATGTTAGAGAGACAGAGAAAGCGATGAGGAAACACCCTTTGGGGAAAGTTAAAAAAAAACATGGAGGTGTGAAAGGTAGGAGGCCTGGAAGAGAGGTGGAAATGAGGAGAAATGATGAGAAAGGAAGGAAATGGAGAGAGAGTAGAGGGAGAAAGGAAGCTGTGGGACAAATGACTACAGAGGATCATTTGTGTAGCACGACAGCTGGCCGACAACACACACACACACACACACACACACACACACACACACACACACACACACAACAAAGAGGAATACTCTGGAGTGCTCCTATAGCATCAGCCAGATTTGTATGCCCAGGTATCGAACACACAAACACACACCTGGTCCACGGTGGTTCTTCTCCATCCAGATGTAGCAGTTGCTCTGGGCCACGCCGGTCTGCGAGTCCAGGAAGGGGAGACGCATGGAGCGCTCGGCACACAGACGGGCATTGTAGCTGCGACAGTGTTCAATGGCCTCCTTATAGAACTCCTCGCCAAGACTGAGGAAAAAATAAAGAGGACGAGAGGTGAAGGAGAAGCAGGCAGAAAAACATCCAACACTTAAAGGAACAAGATGCCAATAAATGTTTCTGAGTGTGTGTGTAGGGGTAGCAAAAGTGTCTTTGCATAGGACACATAAGACATGTGGCTGCAGGCGCTGGGGATCGAACCCTCGACCTTCCGGCTGAGAGACGACCACCCCTTCTAGTTGAGCCACAGCCACAGTGTGTGAGTAGTTTCTTTGTCAACAAAAAACATCTTCCTGCTAATTTCTTACAGCCAATCAAATCACTCAATGTGAACCTTTAATGTGGAAAATGCTTAAATAAAATAATTTAAAAAAAGTTTGTTTAAGAAGTGTGCAGCTAATCACTCGGTGCATGTGTGAACGCAAACAGACAGTCTCTTGTCTTGTATCCGGAGTTTCTCCTGCCAGAACTCCTAGTATTTTTCAGAAGCAGGATATAATCAGGAGAATTCACCTTCATGTCTTGCCTCAGGAGGAACCCCCCACCCCCACCCCCCACCGCCAGTCTGACCTGAATAGTCTCCCTCTGTGAGGTGCATGTGTGAACAACTACACTAGGAGGATTTCAGGGGCAGTCCTCTTCCAATGCTCTAGAAAGTTTCCGGAGTGCAGATGTGAAAACCACTGTGTCTGACACCGACCAAGTAGCAGCAGTTCAGCTATACAGATATTATCAATCTTGTCGTTGATGGTCTTCTTTGCTTTCATAGCGCATATCGAGGCGTCAGTAATAATGTCAGTCTGTTTCATAACCAGCTAAAATCTCCTCACAGGGCCTTTAACTTTCCTCTTAGTGTGCAGGTTTGCTTCAATCCATGTTCGTGCAAGTTCTCCATTTTGGTCATGGCCGTCAGATTCTCTGCACACCTCGGCTCCACGTTGAGTCTCCCTCCTCATGTTTCATTTTGTGACATCAGTCGTGTGTAACATGCACTGCAGAAAAGCCAAGAATCTGTCTTTCCTAAAGTCCCGTCCGTTTAGGTTCAAATAATTACTGACGGAGGGAGGACGAGCGACGGCTCCATGTAAAAAAGATCTCTCATAAATGTGTGAAAGTATAAAATATTTGAGAACGGAGTGAGGGGTTAAAGAGAAAAACTGCCATGGAAAATATTCTCAAGTGCTCTTGACTCTACAACGAAATATTTGTCCTTCATTACAACTGTGTATATTTCTAAGAAAGCACCTCAAGTGGGCTTTCATGGGCAGGTTTCAATGTGTGTGTGCGCGCGCGTGTGTGCGTGTGTGCGTGAATGTGTAGTCAGTCTGAGTTCTTCAAACTGCACACACTACTGAAGGTAAGCGCATGTGTGTAAGTCAAAAAGGGTAATCAGTGGAAAGTCAAGGGCAGGTGTGTGTGTGGGCGTGCGTGTGTGTGTTCAGGCTGCACAGTCCTATTAACCTGGGTCACAGTAGATGAGCTGGCAACCACACACTGTTGAAACCACACACACACACACACACACACACACACACACACACACACACTTGCATGGATGCAAAACAGTCACACATTTCTGACTGTGAGGACAGTTCATGCACTGTATCTTTACACCTGTACAAGTGTGAGTTTGATTACCATTCAGTGCAATATTCCTCCCTCCCTCCCCTCTCTCGTCCTCCCTCTTACCTGTTCTTGATGACTGCACCTCCAGATTGCCTGCAGGAAGAAGAAGAAGAGGAAGAAAAAAAACAAAAGATGTATGGTGAGTCACTCCTCTTCTCCACGCTATACACCCTCTCTCCCTCTCCTCTTCTCGCTCTTTTACATCTGTCTTTCATTTTTTTCCCTCTCCCTGTTTTTGCGTATTTAACTTTCACACTCAGCCCGTCTCCCGCTGCACTTCTTTTTTTTTTGTTGTTGATTCTCATCTCGCTTCACACTTCTCTCTCTCTCTCTCCTCCTTGTCTCTCTCCTGTTAATCACTCCTCTCTAGTGTCTTCCTGCTGAGTGCAGACATCAAGGTCACTCTGCTATACAGACGCTAGATACAGGACACACACAATTACAGCTACTCTTGCACACACACACACACACACACACACACACACACACACACATTCAGAGCTACAGCGCTGGACCAACAGCAACCACACAAAAACAGTGCAGCTGCTGCTAATGATTTGTCAGGTGAGTTCTGTGTTCTGTAACTGGTTAATTGATTCATTTTGGGGAATCTTTGTGATAATTTTCTCGAGATTGCACAATGTGTTTATGTATTATCAGACTGATCTCGTTCACACGTTTTCAAATCTCTTCCTCACAGTCATTTACCAACTAATCTGGGGCAATTAGAGATGCAACGATTGTGAAAATAAGGGCAGATACCGATGCTTTTTTCAAGACTTTCTTTTGTACATCTGAGTTTCTGTTTTTTAAATGACTGCATGTCTGACAAACTGCATGCTGCTGATCTTTCTCAGAGACAGTCGAAGACTCCCACACTGCTGAGATATTCTTTCATGTTTGACCATGAACACGAATCAGAGTGAGACCAACAGGTGACAAAACACTTCTCTGAATCAGCGGTTAGATGAATTAGCTTGCCGGCTAAAAGCTGATGCAACACAACAGAAACACATCGGCTGCAGACATCGGTGAATGACACATTATTTGCAGATGCACCAATGTTTGTCAAAAGAGCCGATATCACAGATACTGATGCATCTTCCATCTCTAGTAGCGAAATGCTCAGACCAGTGTTGCTCAGAGTGAAATATTTCAAGATCAATAAAACAAGATTTTCACGGATGACACCAAGAACAAATGTGAACTTTGAGTTATTATGTTTATTTTGACCCAAAAGATAAAGTTTTCCCTGAATCAATCAAAGTATTTTTTGCCAAAACATGACCAAACACGGGCTGCATGTTGGTGCAGTGGTTAGAGCTGTTTCCTCACAGCGAGGAGGTTCCTGGTTTGAATCCCCGTCTGACAGGAGCCTCTCTGTGTGGAAGTTCTTCCCGTGCATGTGTGGGTTCTCTCCGGGTACTCCGGCTTCCTCCCACAGTCCAAAGACATGCTTGTTAGGTTAGGTCTAAATTGCCCGTAGGTGTGAATGTGAGTGTGTCTGGTTGTCTGTCTCTATATGTCAACCCTGTGATTGACTGGTGAACAGTCCAGGATGTAACCCCGCCTCTCACCCAATGACAGCTGGGATCGGCTCCAGCCTCCTGCAACCCCAAACGGGAAAGGCGGTATAGATAATGGATGGACGGATGGATGAAACAGACCGTTTCACTTTAATGTTTGAGCTATGTACACAACAGAACACAATATATCGTCCTATTCACTCCAAGACTTCTTCTTTCTCGACAAATTGGGGCACACTTTACCCACAATGCAACTTGACTGACATGCCTTCAGTTGGAGATCTGTGTTGTGTTTGCAGTAGCCCTTGTAGCCTCCAGCTGCGAGCCTCCAGCAGAGTTGAGGAGGAGGCTACAGAGGTCTGATAGGCTCACTCCTCTCTAACTCAACACCACCAGATTCTCTTCTTTTTTTTTTCACATTTGTCGCCTCAAGCCACAACCAGCGTTGACTCAAGTGACATCACTTGACACATATTTTTAGATGTCAGTTTGCTCTCTCTGAAGGCTTTATACGTCTGTATGCAGCAGAACTTCCAGAAACCTGTAAACAGACTTTTATATGTGAAATCATTGAAGTTCCCCTTTAATTAAATAGGCTAGTTCTACCCCCTGATGAAGGCCGCAGGCTCAAATATGTCTCTCTCAGTCACCTGGTTGTGTAGATGCAGTTTAAATCCCACATGCTATGTCTTATAGAATCAGCATTACAAATACAGAAGAAAATGTGTTGTGTGTAAATAAACAAAGTAAAACAACTTTTTAGGAGCTGCTGCATTATGACTTTAAATAAGTAAAGATTTGGTTAATGGTTAAGGTAGCCTAGTGGTTAGTGCTCGTGCCCCATGTACAGAGGCATGTTATTCCCCGCTCTCTCTCCCCAATTTCTGAGTCTACCCATAGATTTTAAATATTAACGGACAAAGCCTGAGTGACGTCATCCATCCATCTGTTCCTGCAGGGGGCGCTGGAGTACCATCGATGGTGGTCTCCATGCTGGAAATGCTGTCTCAGTCTAACTTTCAGTCAACCTAACGACAGGCTGAGAGCTGGAGCTGAGGAGGGTTTTAAGCCTCCTGACAAACCGTTATACCGCGCCCACCTGTCAATCAGGTCAGCTAAACGCCTTATTGTGAATAACTCTTATCCTTCATCAAATCAAAACGGATGAGTCATCAAAAAATTCACTCCCCGGCCCGTACAATGTGTGCCGATCGAGACATCTATCTAATCTATCTAATCTAATCTAATCTAATCAGACCTATACGTTTTTTTGAACCAGGCTGTAAACATGTTAATCTCTGCTGTAAAAACAGGATTTTTAGAATGGGTGTGTATGTGACTTCCGGTGCTTCTGCAGCCAGCCTCTAGTAGACACTCAAGGAACTGCAGGATTTAGCACTTCTGCATTGGCTCCATTTTTCACCGGAGGTTGCTGCTTTGTCTGTCTTCTCTCTAAAGTAGAGGCATAAAAAGCCTTAACATAGAACTTAACTGATAGCAAAACATTATCTTAATAATCTACAACAAAATTAATCGGTTCGTTCTTCCCCCGAGGCCTTTTGTTTGGCCAAATTATTCTGAAACTTGCAGGATGGCGTTTTCAGCATATACAGAAGAAAAGCTGACAAACCTCATCGAACTGAAAAGGTGCGACTTTTTGACAAATGAATCCAACAAATACTGGACCGTTGACAGTTTGATGATGTCCTTAAATGTGATAAAATGAGTTTGCCGATTACAATCAGCTGGCCTGTATGAAAATCAGGACAGTGGACTCCACCATCAGACCCAGCAGCTGCTCGTGCGCTCTGACAGCTTGTGCACAGCATCTTCAAAACCTCCTAAACCAGATCTGCAACCTCACGGGCCGGCGCTGGACGTGTGACATTTAAAGGATGTGATCGTGGCGTCAATATGTGGGCCATGCTGTGCTCATGTCTGATAGTGTGTCGTTGGGAATGAGCCGCTTGCCTTCTGCTGCAGAGAATATGTTTCCCTACAGCTCAGCGAGTGCCGTCAGCTGTGTGTACGTTGATTAGAGTATTTTATGGCTGGGGGATGCACCACCAGAACTTTTTCTCATCCTGTTTCACTTTGCTTTAGTGCTGCACCAGTTATCCTCCGTGAAAGTTTACAATACACAGAAATGAATTGATCACGATTGGAGGCCGAAAAGCAGCAGATAATAGAGCCAGACAGCCAGTCAGATACCGCGCTGCAGAAATAAATCAACACCTCAATGCTGAGATTGAAAATCAGAGTTTGTAGCAGCATAAGCTTTGACAAACTAGAGAGGAAACCATTCCCTCAATTGCAAATCAATCATATAGCATATAAATATTCATAAAGAGAGAGAACACACACTCAAACACTAGAAGAGGTGCTCAAACACTCGCATACATTCACAAAAACACACGTCCTTAAAAGCTAACGTGTTGGAACAAGGTGAATTAAAAAAAAAAATACTTGGACTTCAAGGCTGCATGAATGACCAGACGAGAATGAAACAGAGCTGGGAAAAAAGAGAAAACATTCAAAATGTAAAACAGCTCACCCCCTCCACCTCCTCTCACTTCAAACCCACTCCCTCCCATCACCTCCATCCCTCCCTCTCCTCCACTGCCTTCAGTGGCACTGGAATAAGTCGGTCCCCCCTTCGATAATAAGTTGACAGCTGTAGAAAATGGCTTCTTTCAATTTGGTTGCTCCCAATCTCGTTATATTGTGATAAGAGAGCAGCATGACTGTTTGCCTGTTTGGAGGAACATATATAGTGGAGAGGAGCTGAGGCACTCGAGAAGGAGGAGGCTGAGCGGGGGAGATACGCAAAGGAAAAGTTGGAAGAAGAAACTTGTGGAAGGAGAGGGACAGGAGGGAGGGAGGGGAGGCAAGCAGAAAAATTGACATGCAGGGACGACAAAAAGAAATCAAAGTGGAAACGTTTGTAATAACAGAGCCAGATGAGCATGTGTGAGAAGATGTCACGCCCTGAAAACATTCCCTCAGTTGTTGTTTCCAAGATGCATTTTATCACCTCAGCAGCTCTAATGTAGCTTCAAATATCCAGCAGAGAAAAACAGACTCTCAACATCAGTTTCTAACATAATAATAGTCAGCTCTTAAGTCCAGTTAAGGGGGAAGCATCATTTACAATTCAGTAAACATGACTGAAACACTCAGCTGTCCAGTGAGTTTTAGTAACAAACCTTCTGATTAGAAAACATGTAAAAATAAATGTATTCCTCATTTGCTCCCTTATTAATCTGTGCATAGGAATACATGAAGTAATCTTTTATTAAGGTCAGTGTAGAGGTGGCTTTGTCATCACAAGCTGCTAGCTGCTGTCTAAACCATGTGGTTGTATCTGAAAACTCACATTCATTCCTTATACTCCCTCAATAGGATGTTCACTGTCGTGGACTATATAGTGCACTCATTCAGCACAATAAGAAAAACATTTGGGACACAGTATTCAGGCTGATAATGACGACATTGTGTCACACAAGTAAAACATGCAGCTCAATGTCTGCTGAGGATGAATTATAACTGTAAATAGCAGCATGGCTTTCAGTGAAAACCAATGTGGTGATGAGCGTATTTTCACAAAACAATAGGTTTATTTTTGGGGGGTTTTATGCCTTTACTGTAGAGACAAGACAGTGGATAGAGTCGGATATCGGTGAGAGAAAAAGAGTGAGGAATGACATGCAGGCAAAGAGCCACAGCCTGATTTGAATCAGGCCGCCTGTTTCCAGATTTACAGCCTCTGCACATGGGGCACGCAAACTAACCACTCGGCCACCGACGCTGTCCTGAATTTTTTATATTAAATGTAACTAATATTTGCACCAAAACTCAAATTTGGTAATCACAAATCTATTTGTTCATACAGGCAAACATGTATTAGCCAACACCTTAGCTAAACTCTGGATGTACAGTGGCTGCCGAGCAGATACTTAAAGAAAAAATGTAATGAAGAGGGTGAAGAGGGAAATACTAGCAAAATTGTTTTCTTTCCTAAATGCTAAAGAACGAGTTGATACCACTTTCATTTCTGTACAGTAAATTTAAAGCTAGAGCAAGTTAGCTTAGCTTATGACGGTTCAAACGAGGAAAACCAAAAACCTATTTATCCAAACTAACAAAACTGTTTTCATACCAGCATTAAGCGCAAGTAGTGATGTCAACAGTGGGAACTTTAGTACTTGAGTAAATTGCAGATTCTACAGAATCCGTGTGCTCAGCGTTTCTTCTTCGCTGATGTTTTGATCTGTTGAACGACCCGCGTCCCACTGGGTCGGTTTCTGAAGCAATAAGCGCAGCGGAGTGCGACCATGGGAAGCTTGATTTGCATTCATAAGATCACAGGAGAACTACAAGATCACGAGGGGAACAAAGAGAACAATGTGCAAACAACAGGTTGCTTTGTCTTTCTGAGGTTGACTTGCCGATCATTCGGTGCCTGTTTTCATGCAATGTTGTCGAAGTTATGGGCTATATGACCGGGAGTCTGTGTAGTGTTTTCTCTGTTCAGCTTGGTGCGAGCCTGCAGCAGCATGCGAACATTTATTCTGCGCTCGTGGTGCTGCTTGCTCGCTCCTGAGACGGACCACGGCGCGTGCAGTGGGAACAAGCACATGGACTAGAGGGCGAGATCAGCTCCAGAGTGCACGCTGGGGATGGCACGTAGCGCATACAGATCCTTTGGTATCTGCCGGTAATCACACCGGTCAAGTTTCCGCTGTTACAAAATTAAGATATATACAATCTTGGCGCTGACGGTCTAATTTGCTTTTGTATGTCATAAAGTGGCATCAAGATTCATTTCAGTCTGATTCAGAACCAGACAAAATCTCCCCACAGTCAAGTTAGCCCATTGCTGCTAAGCTTTATGCTAAGCTAACTGTCATCGTTGTAGCTTCATATCATCATCATCATAATCACACCTGCAAGAAAACTAATAAAAAGGTCAAAGTATTTATTTAACAGACATGGAGGATAAGGTACTAATGAACTCTAACGGAGTGTTTTCATTCTATGTTAAGGGGAAACTCTCACAGCTGCACATTTCTGCTTGTGGCTACTGTGGTTCTACCAACCAAGCAGTTACTGAAAACACAAACCACAGGGAGAAGCACAGAGAAACCAAGCTGCCCATCAGCGGACCGCACAGTCGATAAAGTGAGCTCAAAACTGAGTCTGCACTAACACAGTGGTTATACACTTCATTCAGCGTTTAAACGGAATCTGCCATTCCAGTCATTTCCATTGTGTAGTATTTTCAATTTGTTTCTTTTTCAGGTTCATTCCAGCTTTGTTTTCCATTTATCGATGCACACGGACTCACTGGTGCAGAGAGATATACTAGAAGCTTTAGGAATTACCTGGCACAGTGCCAACTCTACAACAAACCAGAGCTGACTACCAAAAGCGCCCGGCAGACATGATGGAAATGACAATCAGGCCTGCACTGTGCAAGGGCATAAAAAATAGAAAGGACACTTGTACACATGCATGCATGAACATACACACACACAGCCACATATGCAACAATGGCATGCTCGTGAATATTAACTATTAAAGAGGAGAAAAGGAGGTATGCTAAATATGCAAGTTGAAATAAAACAAAGATGTAACTTTTTGCATACACAGAACATAGACATTATCAGGAACCTCAAACCACACATCTGCGAACACTAAACCAAACTAGAAGAAGAAAGGCAATGAGAGAGCCAAGGGCTTGTAGTGTTTGTGTGTGTATGTGTGTGTGAATCCTAAGCCCACATTGAGCTGTCTGCCTCAGCCTGCGCTAGGCAAACAGCAGGGAGGGAGAGGGCTCCATGAAAACACTGAAAAAACTGATAACACACAAACACACTTAATACACAATGCTCCTGACAGGCAGCAGACATGCATCATATATATGAAGTTCTCGAGAGGCTGCACGCACACATGCATACAGACACACACACACAGGCAGCGGCAGACATACAGCTTTCCTAAACAGCACAGCCACCCCACCAAGCCCACCCAAGGTAAGCTATTGTCTGAGTCTCTGGGTGATCCCTCAAGTCCCATCCAGCAGAATAAGTCCACTTCAGCACACACTGAGTCCAGCGCTGCTGCTGCTGCTTCCACACTTCACTAAAACACACACACACACACACACACACACACACACACACACACACACACAGCCAGCAGCGTTTTTTGGTTACAGTGCAATTAGCCACACCAATTAGCTGCTTCCCCTAACCAAAATGGAAACAGAGGGCTCCCCCTAGAGGTGAAATTACATCATTGGAAAAGCTGGGAAGAAATATGAGGAAATGATAAAAAAAAAAATGAGTGTTTGATTACAAAATGCCAACAAAGGACTTCATTTCGGTGGTGGTTTCCAGCTGGGTGGAAGTAGGTAATTAAACTGTAAGGAAATGAAGTAGTCCACGTGTAAGTGGCTTGATGAGGGCTGAGGGCAGGTTGTATGGGCATGATCTGCACTTCAGATGTGTTAGCTGAGACCATGGCTGTTAGCTATGTGTGTATAGTTTAAATTAAAGCCTGTTAAAACACTTGTGCCTACATACTGGAGTCTGTACACCTGGTCCACACACCTGTCTCATCCACCATTGTCCATCTGTGCTGTTACTTGCACAGACACACACACACACACTCACACACACACACTCACACACACACACACACACACACACACACATTGGTTTAGCCTGGCCTATGGAGCTATGAGTGCATAGTGGAGAACTAATACCAGGCAGCCAACTACTGTACTGTTCCTCCCCTCCCTTTCCCCCATCCCCCCCTCCAAGCCCTTCCATGGCTGAACTCAACAGATTAAACTATGCAATATCACCCTTACCGACCCCCCCCCCCCTCCTCATCCTCCCCTTCACCTCCCCCCATCCTTACCACCCTCAATTCAATTTATTCTCCCTCTTTCGTTCTCTCTCACTCCACTCCGAGTGAAATGATTGCTCTTTTTTTCTTTTCTCCCAATTTGTCCGGGTGTGCATGAGTGAGTGTGTGGGTTGTGCATGAATCTATATTTTTTTTTTTAATCCAATACATAGAAGAATACATAGATCATTACATATATATGATGTACACCAGAGCCTGCACATGCGTGGGCACACACACAAATTATTGTAAAAATTGTACAAAAAGTGTGAAGCCTTAAGACACACACATTGAGGTACACACATGGACAAAAAGTCCAGTTCTAGTGTGAGTTAAGGAGAACAGGTATGGACAAACTAATAGGTGTAGCAGCAGAGTGCATGTCAGTCACAAAGACAAAAGGGCCACACATTCACTGTGACTATGTCAGACAGGAGTGTGTGTCTGTTTGTCAGTGTGTGTGTGTGTGTGTGTGTGTGTGTGCAGGAGTGGACGTCTGCCACACTACCAGCTGGAAAATGTCAGTTTCCTCGAATTGCTGTCACAGCAATGCATCTGGGCATGTGTGTATATGTGTGTGGGTGTGTATCTGCAACTGGCTGCTTGCATATTCCAACACGGGGAGTGAGCCGACAGACAGACAGGCAGAGTAAGGATGGTAGACAGGAGGAAGTGCCAAACTACAGATCATGTCATTTCTGTCAGAACTTTGTGCAGCCTTCTGTGTGTGATTGTAATGAAGAGTTATTTGCTGACTGGGTCTCCCTCGTCGTCCACTGGGTGTGGTTATCCTGAAGTCACTATAAAACTGTGAATCATGGACCTCTGCGCATGTGCATGTTTCTGTTTGTGTGCTTGCATGTTGCAGTGTTGTCGCCTGCACATTCAGGCACTTTCAGAATTAGTTATACCTATTTATGCATGAGTATATATTTTTGTGTGCATGCAGTCCTGGTCTACGTGTGAGTGGGTGTATATATATTCGGTAGCTATAGCTGCAGTGGGTATTGAGGGCAGTACATCAGGGTAAGGCAATCTGCCTCCGAACAGCTCCTTCAGGTGAGATTTATCACCACTGCACTTGGCCTCTTATTATGGCGATGGATTCCCTACCACTGAATCTAGATGTGCACGAGTGAGTGCATGTGTGTGTGTGTGTGTGTGTGTGTGTGTGTCAGTGCGTGTGTGTTTTCTTAGTCCCCCACCAGTCTGCATCCTTATTAAAGTGCTGCAGAGGGAAACAGCCGTTGGTTTGTGTTGACTCCACCCTCCACAACTCCAAGATAGGAATCCACTGGACACGCAAAGACACCAGAAGAAATGTAAATGGAGAATGACAAGAGAGAAGAAGCAATGCTGAGGAGAGGAGAGGAGAGGAGAGGAGGAGAGGAGAGGAGAGGAGAGGAGAGGAGAGGAGAGGAGAGGAGAGGAGAGATTCACTCCCTCCCCCACTACACGTTTTTGCATTTGGACTACAAGTTGCAACTAAAAAAACTACAAATTCCAAATTTCCTGGTTTGAAGTCACGCAAGGTCCCAAAGCAGAGGAGCTGACTGACAGTCAGTTAGGTAGCACTGGAGAAATAGGTCATAGAGCTAAAAATACTTATCTATGTCTCTCTCTTTCTCGCACTCTCTCTCTCTCTCTCTCCATCCTGTCTTCTTAATAAAAAGAAAGTAAAACACACATGGAAATCTAAATAAGGGGATGATGAAAGGAATAACTCGAAAATAGAAATACCCTTAAAAACATCAGACCCCAGGCCTACTCCCTTATACGAACGAAGAACGAACTGCAAGAAATGGGAATGAAGGAGTACAACTGTGTGTGTGTTTCCCACTGTGAGTCTGTGTGTGTGCGTGTGAGCGTGTGTGTTTGTGTCTCCATCCACACACGGATGATGCCGCACAAATGAGCGAGTGAGGCAATGAAAGGAAGAGACTGAAAGAGAGAGAAAGATCTAGAAATGGATGCTCAGGCTGTGGTTTTCAACCATCACGTGGGGCTGTTTGCACACATAGCCGGTTATTACATGGAACTCATTTAGCTGGGCTCAGTCAGGCAGGGCAGAAATAATATTATATAGGCTCTCTGCCACAATAGCACCACACACTATTATCTACATCTCCTCCCTTACTTGCACAAGGAAGTAATAACACTGAAATATACACCACATCAAGTGACATGTTGATGAATTTGGACACCTGTGCTTTTGAAATCTGAGTTGTGAAGTCAAATTCCGACTCAAAACACAAAAATACTCAAATATTTATGAATTGAATCGTCTACTTTGTCATTCTGGACCATCAGAATTGAATGCAACAACTTTAAGGTAGGATTTTCACGCCTTCTTTGTTACCATTTTCACACTCTGTGATGCCACAAATGGGAAAATCGTATAATTTGGGGTGAGCCGTGGACTATAAACAATATCTTTCCAGTCCAATACAGAAAATGCATCCAAAATAATTCTGAGGAATAGGTTTTCTAGAAAAATGTAAAAGGATGTGAGCATAAACAAAGGGAATTCCTTCACTACTTTCTGCTGAATATTTAAGTGCTGACATGCTTTGGTTCACAATGTACAGAAGCATGATGGTGGGGGGGGGGATGGGGGTAGTGTGAGGTGAGGGTAAGTGACTTGGAGGGCTCAGATGGTTGGAGGCCTGCAAGAGAAGGAAAATGGAAAACGGAGAGAGAGCATGCGAAACAGAGGAAATGGCTGAACAAAAGGGTGATGGTGAAAAGAGAGTGATGGATGGAGAAATTGATGAAGAAGGAGGGAGGGAAAGTGGAGGACTGGGGGGGGGAGCAGGGGTGATAGGAGGACAGAGAGGGGGGAAAAAAGAAGAGGAGAGAGGGAGAGCGGAGCAGAGAAGTGGGAGAGAAAGAGAGATTAAGCAGGTCTCTAATCCAGCAGAGAGACAGAAGGAGTGAGGGCTGGTAGGGAAATGCCCAGTAGATTGAAGCTGGCTGCTCTCCTCCACTGATTTGCCTTCGCACACGGATGAACCCTCCACTGTACTTCCACATGCACACTCACACACTTATCATTCGGCTTTCCCACTGCACTAAACACTGCAAATCCCTCTCGCAATCGTCCAGGCAGCGAGCAACAACTGTACATGCTTCCCACAGAATTAACATCCACTGAGTTTTCAGTATTTTCTTCTGCTCTGATTCAACAAATGTTTAAGACCAAACAGGCACAAAACCAGCCGCCCTATAGGAGCCGACACTGATCCCAAATGTCCAAACGTTTGGCCCATTTTACTGCAATCTTTAAGCCCCTGATAACAAGTTTGTTTGCAGACATGCTAATTAGCGGGGCTTGTTTTAAAAGCCCATCGCAGTGTAATAACTAGACTGTACTGTAGTGAAGCCCATATGGTGTAACGATGGCATTTATACAGTTGGTGAGATGTTAAAAGCTGCACCGATTGCTGTGGCCTCGTGTAATAAATACATGCAGCACATAGAGTTAGATGCCAGAGTGAAACCTGGTGCCAACATCCCTGCAGGTTTGAATCTTTATCCTTGACTCCTTTTTCCTTTAACTGTAACCAGTGACTAGTTGGACACTGTTCATTATGCCCCTGAGCCTCTTTTTAACCAATCACTTTCAACTTCTTTTACTCTTTCTCAATTCTTCCTTGTTAGCAAAATCCCAACCTGGCCTCGCACTCTGTCCATGGTAGCCCATCTATATGTATTCCATGCAAATCAGTCAATTTAATCCTCTTGACATGGTGTCAGAGAAGGCCTCTGGGAGCAATCTGGACCCTCTTGTGCTCTGCTTGGATGAGCATCCCATGGAGTAGAGTAGGAGGATGAGGAGTGGAGAGACAGCTCCGAGCTCAAAGGTCCCACATTACAGCCTCCGTCCAGTTCACCTGTCCATTCACTGTCCCATCAGCGCCCAACATTACATGATACAAGCATATTAAAACAGTAAAGATAGTATTTTATACAGCTTAACTTCTCTATTATTGTAGGTGCGCTACAGTGTGAGTAAATGCATCTGGCTGAAACACTGAAATAGCATCACACTCAATCAGTGCAGCGCACACTTTCCCAATCAGCACCAGCTCCTGGTTCCTCTCTCCTGTGAAGTGCTCTTCAAAGCAGGCACGTACAGGCCAGTCGTTCATGAAATTGCACAAAAATGTCGCCTGTGTCTGCCTCTCAGAGAGGCTGACAGACAGACAGACAGTCACACAGACAGACAGAGAGACAGGCAGGCGGAGAAGCAGGCAGGCAGTCCGTATCCCATCCCTGCTCAGGTGAAACCTGTGCTGCATCTGATTCGCATGCCCTGTATTTGCACACAGGTCTCTGACTTTTCTTTGTTTCAAACTGTCTAAGCTGGGTCTTCACAGTGCTTAGACACTCATCGGTTGTATGTTTATATTGGAGTTATTGTGGGGCTTTTTTTTTCGTTCACGGCTCGATCTGTATAAGTACCCGCTGACAGACGCACATCAGCCACCTTTTTGGCCGGGAGCCCAGGCGGGCAGCAGGCGTCTGCATTCCGCTGAAAGCAGTCTCAGAAAAACAAAAAAAAAGCCCCCAAAAAAATCCTGCACAAAGGAATGATTACAAGAGAAACTTCACGGGAAATCCTCCCGTTTAAATACGCGTATGTTGAAATCGTTATCCGGGGAAATG
Source organism: Labrus mixtus (assembly GCF_963584025.1). Taxonomy (NCBI): domain Eukaryota; kingdom Metazoa; phylum Chordata; class Actinopteri; order Labriformes; family Labridae; genus Labrus; species Labrus mixtus. The sequence continues at coordinate 8,102,197 of NC_083620.1, forward strand.
CACGTTGACTTTAAAACGCCAATTCATATTTCACACAGCCTTTTTTTTTAGAGGCGCTGAAAATGAAAGCAAGTCTCGGAGTTGATGCCGTTACAGCGGCGTATTTACCTCAGCATATATATTTTAGAAAGGTCCGGCAGTAAAGGTAACACTGCAGCCTTAAACGCGAGCACCGAGCCTCATTCTGCCTACCTGTTTACCCCCATGCTATCCAAAAATGTGCACACACAGGTACTGTAAAGCCATCTGAGCTCCCTGCCTCCCGGCCAGACCTGCCTCTCCAGTCCGGCTTTGACCGTGATCTTGGCTGGCTACACTGGCAAGGGACATACCGGGTCACCCAAATCTACCTCCAGCATTCCTCCATATCCCTGCACACACGCTGCTGTTGGCTCGGGGAAATGATTATATGAATTGCATCGGAGCGCACAATAATCCCCTCGTGCCAAAAAGCAGAAAGCCCCGATAGCTTTAAATGTAACTTTTCTTCAGGGCTGGTTCGCATCCGCTGACATTATCCCTGCTTTCTGTATCGCATGTATAGATGTGTCTGTAGCCATGCTGATAAATATCAGGGAATTAAAGGGTCTTAAACTGCACTGACAGCATGCACAAATACAAAAAGCGCAAACGAACAGGAAATGTGATGTACTTACGATTTGAGGGGGTTCTGTACCGCTGTGGCCATTTTGATATAGTATGATAGAATGCAACACTGCAGAGCCCGGTATTGTACATGTAATGTAGCAGCTATTTCAATTTCATTCATTCTCTGGGGCTGCGGCTGGAGCGAGCAGCCAATGGGAGGCGGGAGCGCTCTGTGACAGCTTTGGGGAAGTGTAGTCTTTTACGCATGTCAACATGACACATGCCGAGGAGGGTCGCACTACAAATACCAGCGGGGATGGCGGTGAAAGTGGACCACAGTCCCGCCTTGGACTTGTAAGGGCAAAGCCTTCCCCCCCCCCCCCCCCCAGTTCCCAATTTATTTATATATCTTTAAAATAAATAAAAAAAAACGTCTACAGATATGTCAGGCTTTTTGCAGGACTGTCAACTGTCTGAGGATGCCAGTTCACCATCCCATGCACCGTTTCTTTCACTGGATGATGATGATGATGATGATGATGATGATGATGATGATGAATTGAATAGGCCTATATAGCAAATAAATAAATTAAATGACCACCTTTTAAAATTCAAGGCTGATGATTCATGCCAGTTATTTCAAATTGTTGCTTCATTTTTGTGTAGTGTCAGCACGTGAAGGTAAGTAGGCCTATAGATGTGTTAAAGTGAGGGTCAGGTATCACCTATGTGCCTCTTATATTTGGACAACATAGAGGGACGAATAAACACTTACATTTTCAGAAAAGTTTCCCTGAATTCCCCCCAAATATGAAAATATGAAGGTTTAACAATATTGAGTTTGAGAAAAGTTAAATTCTAATTTCTACAAATCACAGTAATAAGTTTATATTATCCATTTTATTGCAAATTAACACAGACACAACATCTTCATAACCTCACATTAGTGGTGTCATGTTGTTGGACCCATGTTTAATCTTATATTATCTATGCCATAGCCCTGCACAGAGCAGCTTTAATTATTCATTAATCAGGGGCGATGGGTTGGGAGTAGGCCTATAATTGATTCTTTCAGACATTTGTCTCTCATGGTTGAGCTCTGAAAAAAGACTGGGACCCTTTCCAATCTCCTCAGCCATACGTCCTTTATTCCCTTCCTTCCTTGATTCCTTCATTAATTCCTTCCCAACAGCTTTATCTCCCTGCTGTGGGCTTTATCTTGAATCCTATAATTGTTCCATGTATAAAGTTGTGATGGACTGCAGCTGATTTCAACAATTATTGTCTCTTCAAACTGTCCCCTGCGTTAAGGTTATACCGTATACTTAAGGAAGGAAAGGAAGGAAGGAAGAAAGGAAGGCAATGAGGGAGGGAAGGAAGGAAGGCAAGAGCTCTGCCAGGACTGTAAAGAGCAGCAATGCTGGAATTTCTTCCTCTTTGTCATGTTAGCAGCAGTGGCGCCGCTCTGAAGCCATTCAGTGACATGTGATATTTATAGATCTGTGCTAACAAATATTTAATGAACATTAGCAAGGAGCTCTAGCGTAGCAGCACTACCGTGTTAGAGCTCCACGAACAGTTAAAAGGAAACTTTGATTCTGTGTGCGTTGCTTTGATTGAGTGATTGAATTTAATACTTTAATAGGGATGATGCAATTCAACACAGTTTCAGTACAAAGCATGACCCTGATGTGCTGCATGTGGAGTTTATAGCTATTGCTTATGTCCAACTCGTGTCCCTAGCTGGGCCCTATGGGTAAACAGAGTATAAATATGCAACATCCAATAACATAAAATCACATAACACTATATGAGGATACATTAACATACATATGCCACAATATGACAATACAAAAATTCTATAAATAGAAATTTAACACACAAAAATTAACATTGGGTACAGCTCTGGTTCCCTTTTAGCCCGTATTTCACCTTTTTGTGGATTTGTGAGTTATGGTTTCCATTCACCATGCTTGACATTACCCTGATTTTGCACAACTTCCTATTTCAAAATATGTACTAAGGAATAAATATAGTATGGCATCATTTTAGATAATGTATCTAAGTTTTAAAACTCAATTACAGAACACAAACATGATTGACAGGTGCCTGATGGAATCATCTTATTTTATGTTTTATTGTCCCCCTGGTTGAGTGAAATTTGTTGAATGGCAGGCTTTGTTGCATTCTCCATTTTAACCACAGGGTGGTGCTGAAGTGGCGGATTTACACGTAGATACAGTACGTCTTTACGTCACTGTTTACGTGCCTTCTTAGCTCCTCCCACAGCGCTAGCAGTACACGCGCTGTTGTTGTCACCGACTGTCAATCAGGAGTCATGATCAACTTTCGTTTTCGCCGTCACAAATACGGTACAATAACCGGATCGTAACTGATCGAACATGTCAGAAATATTGCTGAACAAAGGTGAGAGTATAACGAGCAGTCCAATGAAGGCCGAGGAGTGTGTCCGGAGCTTCCTGCTCGTGGATGAACAAGAAAACCTCCAGGTAAAGTTAGCTAACATGTAGCCGCTATGCTAACACGTAGCCTCTGTGCTAGGGGAAGTCATGAGAAAACACGTTTTATTAAAGGTCATTAACCAACAGGTGTCAGTGATGCTAGAAGATGGTACATGAGCTCTAAAGATGTCTCATCTTGTTAACTTAAATACATGTTACAAACAATGTCTCATACCATCTTAAAGACAGCAGCAGAGTGGGTTCTTATTGGGAAAGTCCCGGATGAGTCATACAGTCCAGCTGACCCATAGGGAGTCAACCTTTCATTGTGTTGTTGTTTTTACTGCAGTACAAAGTGTAGGCTGATAAACATTATTTATCTCCAGCCCAGAAGCTCATTGTTGATGAACGCAGACTTTATTTGAGATTTGTTGTGGTGGTTATAAGAAAAGCTGTTCTGTTCTGCAAAACAAACAAAACGAGTCCACTTTAAGTGAGGACAGAAGACATTTAAACTTTTAAACTTTAGCCTGAGCTGCATATATCAAACTGTATTGTGGGCTCATGTTTTTTTTGTATGGGTGGGATGTGTATGTATATATATATGTGTTGTGTTGTGTGTTTGTATGTATGCTGGCTGCTGGAACACCTACATTTCCCTGCTGGGATGAATAAAGAAATGCTTACTTGTAACAAATGGCCGCTGATGCGTTCAATGTCCAGTCGAGAATCACTTTTTTCGTCAAAGCAGACAAACAAACATTTCACGCCGCATCTCATTGACCTGTTTGAAGAAAAAAAAAAACCTGTGTCCCCTCCCTGTTGCGTGACCTCACAGTGACATACTGACCCTTACCCTGATTGGTTGGTAAGGTGCTTATACGCTGATGTTCACAGAAAACTAAATCCTACAGTGAAATGTTTTCCAGGCTGAGTATTGTCTCAGAGATGATACAACATGGGTGACCTAGTTCTTTTCTTTTGCTTAGCTCAGGCTTTCCCAACCTTGGGGTCCCATGAATTCAAATGGGGTCGCCTGAAACTTTGCAATATTGATAAATAAAAAAAAACATGATGTAGCATTCTGCCCTTAATTAAGCTTGTTAATTAAGGCTTTTTTTGTCCTGAACAACAACGCCTTAATTAACAAGCTTGGGCTTTGTTGTCTGAACTGAACACAGGCGATTGTGCGCCCTAGCCAAAATGCCAAAATTGGACAAACTTGCACTATCTCTTTTTCTATCTCAGTGAAAAGGGTCCGCACCGTGAGAGGAAGGGAGAGGTGGAGGGACAGGAAAACAAGAATTTAAATTGATCATCTGTTCTAGTGAAGCTCAGGTTTGAACCCTGCAGACTGTAGTCTCAGACCGATGCTGTCAAAACCAGTCTGTGCTTCCAACGTGTGAGATTTTAGTGTGAGGTTTGTCGTCTTTTGAAGTGTAAAAATGTTGTTAAGGCGGGATGATCTGTTGCAAATATTAATAATCCTGAACATTTGAGTAAATTAATATAAGAGGAATTTCCAGAAAGTATGACGTCATCATAAAGAAAGACTCAGCGGCCTAAACTGAATCTGACTTCCAGCGTCCCTGTCATGGCGCCAGTGATAAGATTGTGTATCTGTTTAAGACTGCTCAGCATCCTCTGCCTCTAAAGGCTATTGGTTTGGTGTTCCCCCTCCAGGTCCGCGATGAGTCCCAGTTTTTGGACAAGCTCGGCTGTGGAGACGTGGAAGGAGTGAAGGTCCTCTCCATCTTTGGCAACACGGGTGATGGCAAGTCCCACACACTCAACAACATCCTATTTGATGGCGAGAGTGTATTCTACACCTCCAAGTCCCCCAGCTCCTGCACAGTGGGAGTGTGGGCAGCGTATGACCCTACCCTCAGTCTGCTCGCACTGGATACAGAAGGCCTGCTGGGGGCTGCAGCCAATCAGAACCAGAGGATGAGGCTGCTGCTGAAGGTAATTAAAGTGTTAGTAGCTTTGTTTACATGTACACAATTACTTCATCCAATCAAAATCATTCTGATTGGGGATTCCAACTTCACTGTTTTCATGGACGCTAAATAAACGTGATTTAATTATGATGCATCCATCAAGTGTTTGATCAGAAGAAAACCATTATGACATGCACAGAGCAGTCCTGCTGGTCTGATCTGGAAAAATGATTTGCTCCTTCCTGTACATCAGGTAGCAGACGTGTTTCTGTCAACGAGGGTGTATCAAAGTTTTTATTCAATGTGTGATCCATTTCAAGCCAAACTCAATCCCCGCTGTATATACTGTATATTTCCAATTATTATTTTCGGTTTAGTTCTAGTTATCACGCCAGAGTCACCGTGCAACTATACTCTCCCTGTGATGTAAACAAACACAGCCATGGCGGCATGTCTCCAGAAGTTGCTCCTGCATTTCCCCCCTCGCTGTGCAACAGAGATTTAATTCTCCTCCTCTCTCGCGTCTGCGACTTTAGATGTTTGTATTTTATTTGACCTTTTTCTTTACTTTTTTTTTTCTTCTCTTCTTCATTAAGTTGCAAGCTCAGCAGTAGGCTACATAATTGCCCCGCAATCAATAAAAAAGGAAATGACTGCGGGGCTGCAGGACCTTCAGACATGCGCAGTGACAATAGATTTACTCCAACCAGGAAGACGCAATCGGGTCAAGTGTGTACATGGACATTGATTTGAACAGTGATCGGCATAAACCGCCCCTCTCGATGGGAATGACATTATTTTCTTCCAGAAAGAGCCGGATTGGATCAGTCTCTTCTGGTTGACGTTTTCACATGAATCATGCTTTTATTCTGATTAATTGTGTCCATGTAAACATCACTGGATGTAGAATTCTCTCTTCATGATAAAGCATAATTTCCATGTTTTTATTGCCTTTGCACTACTACATCTATATGTCCTGTTTGTTTTTTTCTCCAGGTGTTGGCGGTGTCTGATATAGTCGTGTATCGCACGCGAGCAGAACGCCTCCACAACGACATGTTCCTGTTCCTGAGCAGTGCCTCGGGCGCCTACCTGAAGCACTTCACCCCGGAGCTCAGGGCGCTCTCCAGCCGTTGTGGACTGGATGTGCCGCTGTCTTCTCTTGGGCCTGCAGTTATCATCTTCCAGGAGACGACACACACTCAGCTGCTTGGTTATGGTAGGGGAGAAAAATAACCAGCATGCATTTATCCTTTAGCCTTTCCAAGATGCCCTTTGATGCATTAACTGTCCCACTAGGATTCACCCGCTTTTCTTTTCTTTGCAGATTCTAAGGTGGCCGGGCACTCCGACACACTGCTGCAGAAACGTTTTCATGACCTGGGCTTGGGGACGGAGGCCTTCAGCTCTGTGCAGTATGTGGGCACCCAGACAATTACACCTCCCACTGATTACAGCAGGCTGCTGGAAGCCGTAAGGCAGCAAGTAAAGAACACTCACACTCGCTCCCCACGGCAGCCTGGGATAGTGTTTCACGCTCTGGAGGTAAGTGGTGAACCAATACCCTCTCAAATAGACTTTAAAGTAAGCTTTGCTCCTTGTTTGAGTTGATGTGATTGTCTCTACTCGTATTTTCCTTCATCTTCCCTTTACCTTTTTTCCTTAGGCACTGAGTGATCGTTTCTGTGGGGAACTGTCCGACGACAAGATGACCCTGTATTCTTTCTTCCCCGACGAGTACTTCACCTGCTCTGCTGTCTGCCTGAGCTGCAAGTAAGTCAATAGAAAAAAACTATTGTGAGCAGGAACTCACTATTTTATGTCTTCGGTTTCACTCTCATGTCACTTAAAGGCAGGGTGGGTAATTTTCTCCAGATACACTTTTTAAGATTTTGGTCTTTAGGTCCTGACAGAAATCAATAACTCATGTGCTTTGAAAAAGGAACAATGAAAATCTAGCATCTGTATCAGTTTGTAAGCCTGTAAAAACTTCAACCATTGTCTGCCACGAGGTACCAATCTGATGAACCAATCTGACGCCTCCCTGTCTCCCTGCTCATTCTCTACCTCTTGCATGCACTAACCCACAATCAAATCATGAGCTGAGGTCCGCTTCTGGACTTAGGCGCTTGTGCATGTAAGTGAGGGGCGTGGCTTTTGAGGGAGCACAGAGGGGAGGGGGTGGGTGCAGACGGAGCACAGAGGGAATGCTACTTTCAAAATCATGCTAGTCTTTCGAAAATGACCAACCCTGCCTTTAAGTATGCCTGAAATCTGATCACTTTTTGGTGCACTGAAGACGCATTCAGGCATTTTAAGAAACCATACAGCTGTCTCTGACTTCTGTTATGTTGTTTTGACACTTTCGGTTGTCTGTCTTGTTTCCAGCATTCGCTGTAAAAATGGAATGAACCATCTGAGAGACAGAGTCCCCCACATGGCAGATGGACTTTGCCAGTACGCACACCAGTATAACAACAAAGTCCTCATCTGTAAGGTGAGTGACTCCTGACACCAGTTGCTCTGACTTGTACTGTCAAGCTGTGATTCAAAATGAGTGGTCTGGGCCCCTCCTCCTCGGCTCATCGCCCCCATAAACACACCCTGTACCCTGTAGTGTGTACGTTGTGGACTAATGATGATTTGAATTGATGATTTCACAGAGGCAGGCTTGGAGTCTTCTTTATAAATATCTGTGTCTTTGTTTTATGTCGACAGAGGTGCTATGAGGGGGGCAGAGAGGTGATCGTTGTCCCCAAGACGTCAGCTTCCTCTGACAACCCGTGGTTTGGACTCGCCAAGTACGCCTGGTCAGGGTAGGTAGATACACCCCACCCACCCCCCCCCCCCACCCCTCCACACACGTGTTAGTTGCCTTTCATCCAATCATCTCGTACTGTCTCTCCATCTCTCCCAGCTATGTGTTGGAGTGCGCTAGCTGTGGTGTTATCTACCGCAGCCGACAGTACTGGGTGGGAAACCAGGACCCTGAGAGCGGCGTGGTGCGATCTGAGGTCAAGCATGTTTGGGAGGGGGTGAGTACTCCACGCTCCTCCTCTTCCTCAGGTTCAGAACTTAAATAATTTCTTGGTCAGCTGGTTAGATTTTGTTTTATTGTTAACGCACTTCCCTATTCATCGAGGTCAAACCAGGTCATCTGAGCTGGCAGCATTTTTACAGCTTGCTTCCTCATTGGCTATTGTTTCGTTCCACCTGACAATCCACAGAGGTTGAGCTCGGCCGACCTCGGTGTTCTCCTCACACATCAGGATTTCTGATCAATATTTACGATTTATTTTAAATCGGGGCGGGGGTTGAAATAACTCTAAGCACACCTCACACCACAGGAACATCTGGCTAGATCATCTTTGGATCCATCAGATAGTCGGGCCTTTGCTGACTTTGTTCGGGGGGAATTGGGCATAAAATCGGCCGAATTATCATGTAGTGTGTACCCCGCCTAAGATAGAGGTTTCTTCTTTCCATTGATCGCTGCTTCATTGAGGACACAGTGATTCTATGACTGACTTTTCCATTCATCCCATTTCCTCAGTCTGTCTCTCATCTGCTTTCTCTTGTAGCAAACGTTTTCACTTGTTGACTCAAAAACTCAGTTGACCGTTCTGTACTGTGTTTCCTCCCTTGTTTTCCTCTCAGTCCGATACTTTCCTGTCCACGCATCAGAACGCTGCCCAGATGGTCCTGGACGGGATGAACTACATGATCCAGTCAGTGTCGGGGTACAGCACCGGCCCCACCAAAGCCGTCACCGGCTGGCTCACTGACCAGGTGGCCCCCCCGTACTGGAGACCCAACACAGAGATCACTGTGAGTATGAAGAGCTGAAGCTGATAAAAACAACAACACTGCAGATTAAGTTCAATTAATTAAGTTCTGACCTTTGATCACCTTATCTTTCTCTCCTCCTCTTCTCAGGCCTGTCATGGCTGTCAGAAAGTGTTTGCGGAGGCGGAGAGGAAACACCACTGCCGATCATGTGGTGAGGGGTTCTGCCATCCCTGCTCCAGCCACAGGATGCCCGTACCAGAGAGAGGCTGGGGCAGTGGTCCTGTCAGGGTGTGTAAGGCCTGCCACAGACAGGGGGGGCCAGCTGACAGCCAGGGTGAGAAACAGGGAGAATGAGTAGACAAAACATTGTGTTGACTTGAAATAGATCACCTGCATCATAACCTAAAATCTTTGTGTTCTGTCTATCAGTGTCTCTCTCTCATGTACATGCATCTTTCCATTAGTGTGTAAGGTGGAGCCTCGAGGTCTGATTGCTCGCAGGGTGACGGAGGTGGCCCAGTCCACGCTGGATATGGTGACCACAGCTGTGGACTACCCGCTCTGTGAGTGCAGCTGAATTACAACACGACACATTCTGACAGCGCAGAGCAGCTGGTTACACATTACTGGATGGTTTTAGACATCATTCTAATTTTTAAATTGTATTGTGCAAGTATATGATTTGGCCTGTTGTGTCATTAATGACATCACCACTGGAACCTTTTAAAGATTTATTTTGGGGCTTTTTTGTGCCTTTTTTTAATGGGCAGATAGGACAGTGGATAGAGTCGGAAATCAGGGAGAGAGAGTGGGGAATGACATGCAGGAAATAAGCCACAGGTGGGAGGTGAACCCGGGCCCCCCGCTTGAGACGACAGCCTCCATACATGGGGCGCGCACACTAACCACTGCGACACCGGCGCCCCTACTGCTGGAACCTTTTAAAGGGGACATATTATGAAAAATCCACTTGTACAGTGTTTTTGAACATGTATTTGGGTAACCTGAGTGTCTACTGACCCACAAAATGTGAAATAAACCCATCCAGTCCTTTGTGTGTGGTCAGCATAAGTCTTACAACACAGAGAAAAATGCTCTGTTTCAAATGTGCTCTCCTTGTGATGTCACAGTAGGATTCTGGAAAAAAAATACCCTTCTCTTGTATCTCCACCCATGGACTCCACCTCCAGCCTAGAGCAAAACATTTGCGCAGGTCGGCCATTTTTATTCTCGCTACAGAAGAGTGATGTCTACGGGGAAAACTCAGGGGGAGCTCATTGCATTTAAAGAGACACACACACCAAAACGGAGCGTTCTGAGAGAGCTGGTTTATACAGGGTCACAAACCTCCTCTGGTGCTTGATTCATGTTATATTTTGACCAAAGCACAGCACAGATGTTTCATTTAGACCACAGGGGGCTGTTTGAAAAGGTGGAGTAGGGGTATAATATGTCCTCTTTAATTTGTTATGTTTATAGTTGCTGTTCCTTTCATTCCCTTCAGGTTTTGTGAAAGATGTGGCTCGACCGGACTACTGGGTGCCAGACCAGGACATCACACAGTGCCACCAGTGCTCCAAGACCTTCACTCCAGCCATGTCCAAGCACCACTGCAGGGCCTGTGGACAGGGGGTGTGTGGCCCCTGCTCCACACACATCAGGCCTGTCCCGTCCCGAGGCTGGGACCACCCGGTCCGAGTGTGTGACGGCTGCCACGCCCGCACAGACAGTCTGTGAAGTCTTCCAGATTTAAAAAAAAAAAAAAAAAGAAACCTACTCTCAAGTGCACTCGGTCTTCCTCAGATGATCCACAAAGACGCTGTGAATCCTGGTCACACTGCGAAACAAGGAGGATTCAATCTGTGGAAGTGGATCCGCCTTAGTTTTGAAGCTTAAACTAGTCCACCTCCCGTCGCTTTAGAAGTGCTGACTACAAGGATCAACTTTCAGTTCATCTGCCTTCCTACAACCTTTGATTTGAACTGACATGAAGAGACATTTTACATGATCGTAAAATCCTCCTCTCTTGTGAAGTCTGACTCCTCTGGCTCGTTTTTTCGCTGCAGACGAACAGACCGAAATGTTTTAGTCCATACATAGAATAGATTCAAAGGTAAAAACAACAAAGGAATTAAAGGGCGAGTGATGTAACTAATGTGTAGTCGATGTGAACCCACACATGGTGGAAGCAGAGCCTTCACAGAAGTAGACACTGTGCAGAGCTTTCTTTGTTACTGTCCTCCTCACAGACAAAGAAAAATACTCTGTGTTTGTTGTCCCCGTGTGACTCCAGACGGAGAGAGTTGCAAGACGAACAAACACAAACTTCAGAGTGTGCCTTCATGGGAATCTTGACTCCTATTGCTGTAGCTGCTACGTAAGATTTGCAGTCGGGGGAACTTAAAGTCCGTCTGTACCAGGAGTGTTAAGATTATCAATTTACAGCCTCTCACATAACTCTTAAAGGCAGGGCTGGTCATTTTCAAAACCTAGCATGATTTTGAAAGTAGCATTCCCTCTGTGCTCCCTCAAAAGCCACGCCCCTCACTCACATGCACGAGCACTGTTGCTCCAGAAGCGGACCTCAGCTCATGCTTTGAGTGTGGGCTAGAGCACGCAAGAGGTAGAGAACGAGCAGGGAGACAGAGAGGTGTGTGATTGGTTCATCAGATTGGTACCTCGTGGCAGACATTGGTGGAAGTTTTTACAGGTTTACAAACTGATACAGATGATGGATTTTCCTCTTTCCTTTTTCAGAGCAGATGAGTTATTAATTTCTGTCAGGACCTAAAGACAATTTCAACCAAAATCTTAAAACATGGATCTGGAGGAAATGACCAACCCTGCCTTTAAGCACTGCATTTACAATATGGTGAGATCGATAGTGTCAGAAAATGTGTAGCACAAGTTATAGACATTCCAATGTATGGACAAAGATTTGTTCGGAAGTAGATGCACTTTCCTGCGGTTATTGTAGAGCGTGTGTTCTTTCTGAAAGCTCTCTTCATGTAAGTCTTCATTGTATAAATGTCAATGTAAAAATGAAACTTTCTCCACAGCAGACTGGATGCATAAACTCTGTTTTATCTGTCATTTTCTTCTTAAAGTTGTTTTTTTTTCTCACTAAAAAGTAGCAACTGACAATCAGTTTTTATCTCGTTCATAAATCAGGCTCATCAAAATCTAAAGTATAATCTCCTCATGACGACTTGATGCTTTATTTGCAGCAGAGTATTAAACTGTGAGGCTAAAGTTAATATTTGGAAACTGAAAAATTAACAAATTCAATAAAATCACAAATTATGAGAAATTTGGTGACTATTTAATATAATGTTTTAATTAATTTACACCACAAATGAATGATGAAAGCATCTCTTGTTATCTGAAGGCTTCTGTGGGTGGAGGGATGGTGTTTGCAAAACTCTCATTATCACATTTTTATGCAAAAGATTCACATCGGTTATGATTCTAACAGCTCGCTTCTTGTGCTTCACGTTAGAAGAAAATAATCCATTTATTTTATTCTAATCAGAAATGGATGTGAAGGTGAGACGTCCTGCCCTCTGCCTGCATGTGTTTGGGTTTGTTTGGCTTCCTGGCTTGGCAGACAGTAGGCGGAGTCAGGAAGGCCTTAAGTTAGGTGGGTAAACCTGAGTCTCTCCTCTCCATCCCGGACCGCCACCAGATGGTTTGTTTTTGTTTGCACTTCACAACCCTACACTCATCCATACATCGCATTCATGACTGATTTACATATTTATGATTGTCTTAAGTTTAAAAATTACTTAACTTCCTTTAAACCTTGTTTCTAGTGAGATACCCTTCTACACGTTGGGATAGCAGAGATCATTTTCAAACCAGGGGCGGTGTTGTTGCTGCCAAATGACAGTTTCTCTTTGTATAATCGAGGCCGTTCTGCAGACATGCATCCATATATCAAAGTCTAACTCATTGCATTTGTTGTTTTCTCAAGATCTCGGCTTTTTATCTCTTTATCTGGAGATAAAAATGTGATTTTAACATAATGCAAAAATGTTTGCATGCAGTTATTTTCTAAATGTATTTTTCTTGAGTTTTTCTCAGTCTTGAGTCAGGTTCAAGCTGTCTGTAAAGGTTACTGGAACAACTGTACGCCTACAGACACGAATACATAACAGGGGCTTGAGCAAATCCAAAGGGATCTACAGCCGTAGTGGTATAAAATAGGTTGTTGGGTAAATTTTGTAATGCCACATTTGTACACAAGGGCGCACTACATGAGCAGAAATAAAGCAGCTGCACCATGGTAAATATTGCATGAGACCACCCACTGCTAACTGTCCTGGGTGAGTCCCAGCAGGGGCAATCTACTATAAGCTGTCCTATTTGGAAGTCAGAAATTAGCATCTCTGCTACTAAGTTATTCATGTTTTAAGAGGCTCAAATGGCTCCTCATAACCAGAGCTGATCATTCAAAGACGGTACAGAGGACGGGAAACATACTGTTGTAATCCTCGGCACATGAGTCACATGTAATACCAGCAGAGATGACTGAGTCTGTACATGAACGCATGCATGTGTTTATTGACAGATGATGTCATAATGCATCATCCCCACATCATACTCGGAGGAGCTTTACGTGATTACATAAGAACGAACAGTTGCAATAATTCAGAGTGATCAAAGCCTTCGCAGAGATGAGATTAGAAAAACAGAAACATTAGAGGATTTTCTCGGGTTGTTGACAATCTGTCATCTGTGCGATGGCAAACAGTGACTGAGGAAATGAATCAGCTTGTGACTAAGCACTCGACTGACTACTCATCTCCGTCTCCTTTAGGCTTGTTAGGTAAAACAAAGCGGCCTCCTCCATTTCTGTGGCATCATCACTAAATAAACCATCAACGCTTGGATGGTAGGAACAAAGCAAACAATAGTCAGGGGGGGGGGAGCTGACTGGCTCTCGTCCTCTTTGGCACACAACACTAATGAGTGACAGCTGCTGGCAGGGGGGGTGGCATGAGCTGACACTGTGTGTGTGTGTGTGTGTGTGTGTGTGTGTGTGTGTGTGTGTGTGTGTGTGTGTGTGTGTGTGTGTGTGTGTGTGTGTGTTTGTGCATGCAGACTGCAGCTCTAGGTGTGCCTTTGTTGTTTCACAATCCTACAACACACCAAACTTTAACACACCATCTTGTCTTGACCCATGCCTCACTCTCTGAGGCTGAGAACTGAAGCAAGAAAACTGCAGTTTCCTGAGTGGCCACTTGAGACCTCATATTAAAATGCCTTTCATTACAGCAGAGTTAAACATGTTTACAGCCTGGTACAATCCGCATATAGGTCTCTGTAGCATATTCCTGTCCTCATGACAACTGAACTGGAGCTGAACTTTTATATAACTCACTCAAGCAGATTATAGAGCTCCATCCATCCATCCATCCATTTTCTTCCAATTATCCGAGGTTTGTGGTCTGCGAGCGCAGTAAGTCGGCCCAGACTTCCCTCCCCCCCAGCAACGTTTTCCAGCTCCTCCTGGGGGATTCCAAGGTGTTCCCAGGCCTGACGGGATAGCCCTGTGAACTCTGAGTCTACCCTGGGGTCTCCTCCCGGCTGGGCGTGCCCGGAAAAAACCTCCAAAGGGAGGCATCCACGATTATATAGCTTAATACACATAATTAAGGGCACTGGCGGACTCAGGATGTTTGAGGGCAGGGGGGGGAAATATTTTTTAAAAAGGGCACCTGCTCTATGATGTGGGGCACCAATGCACCCTGAAGGGCACTTATTGTCCACTAAGAGGGCATATAAGAGGGAACTCGTCCACTTCACTTTTCACGTTTTTTCTGGACAGTGAGGGTCGAACCTGCAACTTTCATAGACAGTTTAGTTCCCACTATGATAAAAGTGTATCCTCTAAAATATAGGGAAGACAAAGCAGCTTGCAGCACTCTGTGTGCACTGATGTTAAAACCAAAAGTGTGCATGATCACACCTTTTTTCCATCACATTTTAGATTGCTCCAAACCCTGAAGGATAATATCAGTGTTTCTTAGCGTCTGAACATATCTACATTCACATCCACACTCAACCTCCTGGAAGCTTGTCATAGCCTGATTTCTCTTTACACAATCATTCAAATGGATCACTGCTTTACCTCTTTAAGCCTCATCCTTAACATATCCGTTATGTAAAGACCCTCGCATGCTTCTGGAACCAGCTGTTTACCAAACAATAGGCAAGCTGCTGCACTAATCAATACCGAACACATGCAATTAATCACTGTAATTACTTCCTCCTATAGCTTCAAGACCTGCAAGGTCACGTTGCAAACACTACATCCATTGCAATTAGCAGAATCACGTCTGTGTGTTTGCAGAGAATATCAGATGTGCGTACCTTTTGTGTTGTTTAGTTGTGATAAGGAGAAGGTGTGTGTGTGTGTGTGTGTGTATGTGTGTGTGTGTTGCATTGATGCATTGTCCAGCGCTGATCTCACAATCCAGGCACGGCCCATTACACAAAACACCATTACTGAGTGTGCTCTCACACTGCTGTCACACACTGCCATCACACAGACAGATGCTGACACACCTGATCACACACTGTACGCTGCACACATTCTTCTTTTCTACACCTACTTACATGCATCCAAACTTCCACACAAATTTGTTAATAAATATTCTTTTTTGCAGACAACCACTAAGAGCAGTGAAGACAGAGAGGGAGCAATGATTGGAAGCAAAACAGTGACACACACACACACACACACACACACACACACACACACACACACACACACACAATAACACACACCCTCTAGTATTATTAGCCTATAATCTAATTACAGTTCTTGGCTGCTTCATATAAAAACCTCTGACTTATAAAACAAATAAAGGACAGGGGAAGTCTTCCCACTGACACATACACACACACACACACACACCCACGCACGTACACACACGTACACACACGTACACACACACACACACACACACACACACACACACGCACGCCTACATTTGTCCTACCTGTCTTGAGAATAAATTAGGGTGAACCTGTATCTCCTTTCATTCTGGCACTTTAAATTTTACACCAAGGGGACATTTTTCGCCGACCGCAGCACTTTTCATCTGTTATAAATTACTCTTTCATGGCTGTGTAGCCATGGCAACCAAGCATCATCATCTACTATGTGGGCTGTTGCCACCAACTTTTTCTGTACAGTAAAATACACTGTGAACAAGAAGGTGTAGAAAATTAACTTAAAGGTGTTGTTATAGTTATTTATTAAAAATTCAGATATCTACTGACTTTAATCCTAAAGTGACCTTCCTACGTATATGATCAGACATTAAGGAAACATGCTATGTTGAAGTGCTGGCTTCTCTGACAACAATGCAGCAGCCAGTATGTCCTCCTTCTAACTTTAGATTCTGCTCCTGAATGCTCTGGATTTGTTTGGACCAGAGAAGGTAGGCGGTTTTAAGACACCCCCACACGGCCGTTTTGGACGCCCCTCAGTTTGTCAGATATGAGAGCAGTTATCAGGTCAAACCAACAGGTGTTGCAGTGATGGAAGCGGGCAAGAGAACTGGTTCAGATAGAAGTGATTGTACCCGACCTAAAAAGCCTCTGCATGTTTCTAATAAGCTCCACGAGCAGAAACGTGCTCAAACTAGGATCAATATTGAAGATGCTTTTGAAAAATGGAGAGAGGTTAGAACACAGAAAGGTTTACAGACCCATGCAGAGCTGACTAAACACTGAAGCTTCAGTCCACCACATGGCAACCCACAGGTATATCGGCTCTCGAGAGGACGAAGACATTTTTGTCAAGATTTTGTTTGTCATTATCAAGCGGCAAACTCATTCGTTCAAAAATGAATCCAAAACGTCAGTTCATAAACCTGCAGTTCCTCGAGTGTCCACTTGAGGCAGGCTCCAAAAGCTCACATACACACCTATTCTGTCCGAAAAAAAAAGCCTGTTATTACACCAGAAATGTTTACAGTCTCGTGCAGGTCAAAGCTGGCAGTTAAAGAGAGAGGAGGGAGAGACTGAAA
Organism: Labrus mixtus; assembly: GCF_963584025.1. Lineage (NCBI taxonomy): Eukaryota > Metazoa > Chordata > Actinopteri > Labriformes > Labridae > Labrus > Labrus mixtus. The sequence continues at coordinate 8,119,018 of NC_083620.1, forward strand.
ATCTTGCCGCTTAAATAGACCGCTCATTAGGAGGAGGAGTTGTCAGGTGATTGTTGAAACTGAGGCATGACGAGTGTGGAACCAGTGCAGCTCGAGGTGACTGCCTGAACTTGCTCGCAGGCGTCGCCTCATTTGTGTGAAATGCATCTGACTTTAGATCCATCCCATGTTCAGATACATTGTTGTCTTCATAAAACTCAGTTTGATCTTTGTTGTGTTAATGGGTTTTAGAAACCACCATTGCCAGCTTTGCCCTGCACCAGAACTGAGCATTTACTTTCAACAACATCATCCACCTGCAGGCTCCGACGGGGGGTTTAAGCTATTATCTCATCACTCTTCAAATTTCTGCCGCCGGTGAAGTAAATCTACGAGGAGTCATGAGGTTGGATCTATAGACGCCATACTCAAACGATGCTTTTCTGCTGCAACCACAAATGTGAGTAGTCTAACTGTGATGGCCTTGTAAAAACTGTATTTGATTGAACTCTCCAATAGGCAGCACAGAGCGCAATGAGGGAATAACAGTACAAAAAGCTATTTAAATGATGCATTCAGCATCTTTAGTTTTTATCACAACGGTTAGTATCTCTGATGATTCTCCTCCTTTTCCTCCTCAGCATCACACACTCACTGACTCTGTCCCAAGAGGACAATGGCCGAGTGAGAGTTACTGCTACCACCACTCTCAAGAGCTCAGTGTGTGTGTGTGTGTGTGTGTGTGTGTGTGTGTGTGTGTAGTAGTCAGCCCCATTTCTCACGACCCTTAAGAAGAAAAGAGGCCTTGTCTCGTTCCATTAGTGACCTGAGCAGCAGCAGCACCGCTTGGCCCGGCTGGCTGGAGGACAGTGTTGGTTAGACAGCAGTGGCATCCTGGGGCTGGTGGAGGGGGTTGGGGGGGGGGGGGTTACACTGAGAGGAGAGAGACACCGTGCAGATGAAAGGACAGTGTTGAGCTGACATACAAGTGTAATAAGGATATGAAGAGTCAACTGTTTCAATCCGTCACAGAAGCATTTTCTTTGATTTTGTCTTTAGGTGAAAGGACGACGACTTTGGGCCAATCTGCAAATGTGTCTTCAAAAGTATTCAGCGTAACAGTCAGTTTTTATGATAATGCAGCACTTTAATCATGTGTCCCAGTTGCATGCAGACAGTCTATGGCCGTGCACCCATCGCAGATGATAAAAGTAACCACCCCCTCCTACTCGCACGAGTGAATACAAGCAGGAGAACTCTGGATAATGACTCAGGCTGTTTTCACATCTGCACTCCAAAAAATATCTAGATAATTTCAGGAGGAATACTCTAGATATTCTCCTGACCTGGTTGTTCACACATGCACCTCACAGCTCGACCAAAATCTCTGATATTTTTTGACCAATCAGATTTATTTCATGAAAACGTTGTACCGTTTGGACCTCAGAAGGTACATAACATGTGACAGAACAAAGAAACCCAACAAACAAACACGTTCCAAAAGTGCTTTAGAGACTTTTTGACAGACTTTTTTTTCTAGGCACACAATTGCGACCCATTGAAAATAGCTCCAGGACCCACAGTTTAGAACCACATATGGCGCTATGAGAATATTTGCTTTTATATCTATGCTATGTATAGTTCAATGGAATCACAATATGAACTAAAGAGCGGAGAAGGACACGCTGGAGAACAGAACATAATGCAGCATGTTAATTATGTGCACGGAGATCGAAGGCGGTCGTGTGCAGACAGTCTATGCACTGACTCCAGTCACAGTATATAAACGTCACTGTCCCTCTACTGACTCAAGGTGAAGTCTCCTGAGAATATCCTGCTGCGTCAGCTCACTCTGACTTGCTGTGGAGAAAATACTAGGGGTCAGGCAGGAGACACTCCGGGTGAAGACCGAGTGAAAAATTCATAGTGTGAAAGAGTCAGATCTAAAAATGAGAGACAGGAGCTGAGAACCTCAGACATAAATGAAAAGCAATCAAAGGATACCAGAAAGCACAGAGAGATAACTTGAAAGAATCAAAAGGTCATAAAAGGATGGAAAAGAGGAAGAGACATTTACAGCTTTGAAGGGAACAATAAGCAACAACGAAGACGCGAACATGTGTAATATTATATTACTTTATTTATCTTTTGTACAATGTAATTACAATACAAATATGTAGGTTTAAATACAAAAATTCTGTAAATAAAGATTAAAAATAAATTCCACTGGTTTGCTTTGTTACCATCACTAAACTATGGTTTTACAATCAAGTTTATGAGGTCATTAAGTTTGCTTTAACGTGGAACATAATGAACCTACATTTATCATTTGGAGGGCGTGCAAACAAGAGTTGAGGACTAAACTAGACTTTCAAAAGAAATGATTTCATGAGTAAATCAGTTTGTCTTGTAGAGAGAGCGGGAAGAAATATCAATTGGTCCAAAAAAAAACCTGCGAGGACACAAACGTCTCAGATCTCCGAGAGGCAGCCTGTCAGACGGGATCACTGCCACAGGAAGAGAGCCAGTAAGTTAATTAAACTGTGGGGAGTTAATAAGCAGAAAACCTAATGAGTGGCCGTCCATATCCTTATAATTCAATTACAAAGGGCCGTAATAAGAGCATCTCTGGTCATAGAGAAAACAGAAATCATAGAGACAAAAAGCCCTTCTCTAAAGAACACTTCTGTGCTATGTCGCTCTTAAACCAGCCTGAACCTCATCGCACGTTTCAGCACAGACGTTATTAAAGTTTGAACTCTTTTTGTAGTTGCACACACTAAGAAGGAATCGTGTTTATGACCCTGTTGTGTTGTTTGATGAGTTTGAAGAGTTGAGGAATATGATGTCAAAACACATCATAGAGTGACGGGATGTTGGCTTAGCAGAGAATGAATAAGCCTTTGTTCCCAATTTTTTTCCACAGACTGTCGCCCAATCAAATCTCTGTTACCATCATATTCATTTTCCTTTCATCAGACATCCTCCACCTCATTATTTCAAGGTATCACTCCTTTCTCTCCTTCAGTCTTTCACATGCAGTTCATCCCTTCTTGTTTTCTCTTGCAAGCTTTTCTTTAGCTCTCCTCTTCCACTTTGATTTACTAAATCACAAATCAGTCTGCGTCACTCATGTACCTCCTCTCTTTCACCTCTGATAATGAGCACAGTACTACACAATCATACCTTATTATGTGATGAGATTATACCCTGTGTTTGAACATATTAAAGGACTTTTTTTTTGAGTGTAGGAAAGTCGAGCAACCAGTTGCACAGTGATGTAGATTTTTTTCTTTTTTTTTTGGTTTGTTTCCACTGAGTTATAAACATTCCTTGGATGTTTCGGGAGTAAAATGGAGACTGCTGTGCTGTATTGTCCAGAGTGTCAGAGTGATGCATATCCCGGTAGGCTAACCCTTGAAGCGAAGCTCTAGGGGCAGAAATGGAGCATAGAGCCAAAGTGAAGCCATATTGACACAACAAGCCTCACCGGCAGTGAAGCGTTTATACGTGAGAGGCTGACAGGTGGAAGAAACATGCTGCTATATACACTACTGTGTCATACTGTTGCTGTTGCCTAGCTGTCAGCTCTTGCTACTTGTTTCCCCCGCTTCTGCTGCCCTGATACCTGTCTGCTACCTGTAGTTTCGCTCCTGTTAAATAAATATAGCTCCTGGAACACTAAAAATTTAGATTTGCATGTATATATAACTTGTTATAATAAAAAAAAGAATTACAATAAATAAAATAATTTTCGCCATAAATCTCAACTATTAGTAAGTCCTTTCATGTTGAAATGGCCGGGTCTTACATCATTGGCAAGTCCTTTCAGGTATCCAGACATTTTGCTGTGCTCGGTTAAGATCAGCATCGGTCTGATCATCTCCTCTGCTTCTCTGCAGGTCTTGTGATGTAGCCATATCTGCTTAGTTATCCCCAATATTCTCCACCAGATAAAAAAAACAAAACATCTCATATGTGGATTGGAAATGCATCTGGATGGAGTCCCCTTTGCAAAGAAAGAAACCACTGAGGTGCCCCCCCCCCCCCCCACATTGTCCTCAGTGGGCACATACAGTACATCCTGGGACTCGCAGCAGGTAAAGCAAAGCGTGAGTGGCGATGTGAACTCGGGGAAGAGAGGTTAGCGGGATGAAGTGAAAAGATTCAGCCCATTTAGCGTAGTCATCTAGAAACCCGACTTTCCAATGGCAGCCCAGCAATCTGACAACTTCCTCCAAAACTCTCAAGGGAGTGCAAAGAAAGCAATAAGGATCATAATAGCATTGACTCCAATGAGGGCTTTTAGCAAGTTACCAGGCTGCCACAGGTCCGGTGCTAGGCTAACTTGAAGGTTCTGCATCCTGCTGTCACTAAGCAGAGATGCTGGAATTGGTGCCAGGCTCCCTCAGGCTTTGATTCCAGTGCTAGAGCTACAGCTTTGGGAGGACCGATCTGGCTCAATCTCAAAAGTCTGTTGGAGATTGTTGGAAAAAGGGTTGGCGGCCGCAGCTGGCGCCACATTGCCAGGATGAGCCGCTGGCTTGGCCTCCAGTGCCGCCCACTTGGCCTCAAATCGATCATCGTCTTGCGCAACGGTCGGTGCTGGAGCTGTTAGCTGGCTGCCCTCTGGCGGCCAATTGCTACTGCTGCTGGAGGTCCCATTCTGCAGGTCCATCATGCTACTGTGCGGTGGGAGGCCATTAATAGTTGTTGATAATGGCGGAGTGGAAAACCCTCCAGTGTCCCCAACTGCTACTGGGTAAGAATGGTGCTGCCCAACTGATCCAAGTGTTCCCACTTTCGGTCCTATTCCTGCCGAGCCCATGGTGCCCCCTGCACTGGACGAGCCTGTAGCTGTGCAGAAGACGTTAGCCACCATTTGTGACGGTGTGATGCCAACCACAGGCACACTGGCATTGGGATAGGTCATACTGCTGGCCAGGCCTGGCATGTAGGTCTGCATAGGCACAAAGGCCGGTTGGACAGGCTGACTGGCAAACATTCCCACAGGGGCTGGAGTGACATCAAAAGCCAAAGGAAAGGGCTGCATGGAGCTGGGAAGGGAGCCTTGAGGGATGGGGGGCTGCATCATGGGTGCCCCAGTCATGCTTGGACCGGACATCGTGGGAATTGACATAGAAGGTAGAGACATGGGGGGGCCTGTTACTGGAGGGCCAGGTATTAAGGGAACTGATGATATTGATATGGGTTGGAGGGGCAATGGGACCTGACCTGAGAGAGCGGAAGGGCCCGAGATGAGGGGTTTTGAAATGTTGCCAATGGACAGGGGGATGGTGGAAACTGGGGCAGCTGCTATGGCTGCCTGACTGGACATGGAGGGTGGTCCAGGGATTGTGGGGATTGTGGAGCCAGGGGGAGGAGTCTGTTGAGCCTTGACTGCCTTGGAGACCTCCTCCAGCCATCTCTCGGCTTCGGAGGGTGTGCGCCTGTGACCACACTGCATCTGCATTTGCATCTGCATCGCCACGGAAACTGGAGGAGGAGAGTGAAGCGGAGGCTCCGGCTGCACCCAGGAAGAGGTGGCTGGAAGGATAAAATTAAAGACTTTGTAAGCAAAGTCTAAACATTTAATCACCACTGAGTTCAGTTTAGAATGTGTTCTTTAGAAAATCAATCACACTATTGATCTAATGCAGATTTCTTACCCTGCATTGGCGCAGGTGGTGGAGGCAGGATAGGGGGGACGGGGCAGGTTGGAGGACCATTTGCAGACAAAGAGGGGTTGGTGAAGATCTCGTCTGATGGCTTGGTGAGCGCGGCGTTCATCTGGCCACACAGAGCGTTAATACAACCCTCTCCCTCGCCTGGCAACCCCATATCCATCTCTGGTACCAGCGAAAAGGGGAGCCACATGGGGGAAGGTGAGGTGGGAAAGTTGGAGGATAGAGAAAGAAAGGGAAAGAAATGGAAGCAGAAGAGAGGAGAAGAGGGAGATAAAATATGCATTAGTTTGTGTCAGAGACCCAGTTATCATCAAAAGCCTCCAAACTGGAGCAGATGAAGGCTTTGATGCCGGCCTCTGCTGGCCTGAAAAAAGCATCACAAATACAAGATCGTCAGGACGAACATGATATTGTGTTAATAACCAGTTTCTTCAAAATAAAAAGGTTCAAACTCAGTCAGAACATTGCTAACATGCCAAGCTTAACAGTGTAAACTATCCTATTGTAAGTAGAGCTACTATACTTGTACATAACGCTGACTCAGCAAGAGCTATTTTGCTTGGCTTATCCACATTTTCAAACCATCTGTAACTGATCTGACCAGTGACGGGTTAAGCAGCATAATATTCCTTTCTGACTGCAGCTTTGAGCCTCTCCTGCGTGAACCACAGATATTAATAGATATCATATTGAACTCCTTTTTCTTTGTCCACTGGTGTTTGTTGTTTCAGAGAGAAATGACGATCCTTTCTTCTTCTATTCATTCAAAGAAAACATTCACTATAGAGATACAAATTCTGTAAAGATGAATCCATATGCTGCAGAAAGGGACCCCAATAATTTAAAGTATTTCTGATTCTGATATCACTTTCTTAGCCAATCACATCGCTGCAGGTTGGCTGTTCAACGTGAGTCTGGTTCTACACCAGATTTCTGCCGGTTAAAAGGAACATTTTCTTCATTCTTCTTTCATGAAGGAGTTTGTGGTGGGTCCTTAGACTAGACCAGTTGAGAACCACTGGTCTAGACCAGATCTCAGCGTGATGACTTTAGCTATAAACATGATTAAACAATGATTGACTGAATGACAGATTAAAAGAGGGGAGTGATGACAATCCATTACAGTTTGAATTGATGTGGAAGAGTGGGCTTAAATTGAAGTTATTAAACACATGATAAGCTAGGGGCGCGGTAGCCTTGTGGTTAATGTACACGCCCCATATACGGAGGCCTTGGTCCTCCAAAAGGGTGGCCCGACCTGTGGCTCCTTTCCCACATCTCATTCCTCTCTCTCTCTCTCTCTCTCTCTCTCTCTCTCTCTCTCTCTCTCTCCATTATTTCTGACTCTATCCACTGTCCCATCTCTAAAATAAAGGCATATAAAGCTCCAACAAAGCAACAAACATGGTAAGCCATGATTCGTCAAACCCTTTAACCTCCGTGCTGCGACTTTTCTTACACATGAAAAGCTCTCTCGTACTGTGAGCTCTGCGTTCCTACAGGCCTTGAATTATGTAGAGGGTGCAGAGGGTGCTGGAGTCGCGTGTGTGCAAGGTCTCCCATAAAAGATACAGTAGAGACCCACCCTGTGATCCTGCTCTTTACCTAGACACCTCGATGTCCCACAGAGTTCAGAAGCACTCTAAGCACAGTGTGTGTGTGTGTGTGTGTGTGTGTGTGTGTGTGTGTGTGTGTGTTTGTGTGAGTATATGTTTCTTTGAGTGCAGTGGCAGGTTCAAGAGCGGACAGAAGGCTTGCTGAAGGCTAACCAGGACAGCTGAATGACCGCACAGATCAATACACTCATTGTTCAGAAAGTCACAAGGGAGCAGGGAGGCCGTGGAATCGACAGCTATACGGCTAAGTGTGAGCATCTGTGTGTCTGTGTTCGTGTGAACTAGAGAGGTGAAGAGAGGTTTCTGCATGAAGGATTCAACCTGACTGAAATGCAACACTTCTGATTGTTCACGCTCATCATCGTGGGGTAATAAGAGACAGAAGTGAAAGAGGTAAAAATGAGAAATAAGAGTGAGAGTTGTGATTTAGTATTCCAGTCAGTCAACCTCTCTCGTCTGTCGTAATGATGATAATCAGCCTCGCCGCTCAGCGCTCTGATCCTGTGGCACCACACCGAGTGTGCGTGTCTATGTATTCATGCTCCTGTGTGGATGTATATTAACCTGTGAGGGATAAGTCACCCGCACAGAGGTTTGACTCTGAGGACAACACAGTGCAAGTCGAAACGTTGGTCCTTTACATTTGAATGAATTGCCTTAAGTGATTTGTGTGCTCCAGTGTTTCCCTCAGACTCTGCCTGTGTGAAGGAGTCCATTGAATCATCTTTTAGACGTCTGAGGTCTTTCTCTGAGAGCACCGACCTCCGACTGTGGAGGGGGCTGAAGCCCAAGAGATTCCTTCAATAAATGAAATGACTTTTCGAAATATTAATCAAACTGTATTTCTGTTCTTCCAACATTCCAGATATTCTGTTTTTGAATTAAAACTTAATGAATCCCACTGCAGAGACCTTTGTTTTCTGCTGAAGGGCCTAAGACGTTCACATAATTTCCCACCCGGCCTCTGACTGAGGAAGAGGAAGTTCAGCCAGTTCCTCATAGTTACTCTGACCTCAGGAAAGTCTCCACTCACCAGGGTTCTTGGTCTGGAAGTCGGTCTTGCGTTGCAGTGTGGATGGCAGGTCGTTGAGGCGGAGCGACAGCTGCCTCTTAAACGGAGAGTTCTTCTGGCTGAGAGCAGGAAATCCCCTGAACGAGCCCTGCCGTACCAGCTGCTCAATGGGCGCGTGGCGGCGAGGAATGGCATGAGGCCCGCCAGGTGCTGATCGATCCATAGGGGAACCCGCTCCCTCGGGTGGCGAGGCGTTGCCAGGTGGGAGGACTGTGATTGCAGAGGATTGGTCTGGTGGAGGAAACGAATGCATGGCCATTACATTACTCCCATTTTACTGAAATGTTTATTAATATGCAATGTCCCTGTAAAATAAAAAAAAATAAAAAAATAAAAAATAAAGCCCCTATCATATAAGGTGTATATAAAGTGGACGTGAAGTCTGGATTCAAAAGTGAAGACAATGCAGAGATGATTGAATCCTGCATTCTCGCTAATGGCCAGCAGGGGGAGACTCCACTTGTTGCAAAAAGAATTTTGATAGCATGAAACTAGCTGTGAAAATTAGCCTACTTCATTAGTCATCAAATTTTTACCTCAGCATTAATTTTCCCGACATGTTTATGGTCTAAATCTGTAGTTCGAAGTCTTCTTCAACATAACATGATGGTATGGTGACCGTAAAATACTGAACTCAGTATTTGCTCTTCAAATGTGTGACCTTTACCTTTTTAGGCAATTTTTCTAAATGACACGAGAGCAGAAATGCACACCGTGAGTATAAACCCCCGCTCCCTCGCTCACCTTTCTTCTTGTCCTGCATTTTGTCATCGCGCTCGCTGCTGGATGAGTTCACTCGGAAGGAGCCGTCTCGCACAAAAAGGGTGCGAATGGCGTCAAAGGAAGCCGTCACGCCGCACTCCTTCTCCCTGCGCTGCTTCCTCTCCAGACACGCAGCAAATGCACAGCCGACCGCATGGCTCAGTCTCTCGCCCTAAGGAAAGGAAATTCAGACAATCCAATAAAGTTTGATGTACACCATACACAGTTATATTAGCGCTGTGAAATTAGACTGACATAAATGATAGAAAAATCAGTTAGTGGTGCAGCTTCTTCCTGAAGTCTTTTAAATTAAAATAGACGTTTGTGCTCGTCGGCACTAAATGGAACTAATTTGAAACAAGCCATTTGCAAAGGCCTCCACAAAGACTGCTGAAGAAGAGACAGTTTAGTTGCAGATGAGCACATAGAGATACGGAGAGTGTGTGATGGAAATAGAGACAGAAAGAGATGGACCAATAACCCCACAGGCTTCTTTCTAATCCCCTCTCCTAATCCCGCAGGTCTGTGGCATGCTCGCTTCCGTCCACATTAATAATCCTACTCACAGTCTAAGCTGATGAAACCGCCGCCGTGTTGGAACAGCAGTGCTGCAGGACGACTTTGATTTTGTTGCAGATGGTTTTAGAAAACAACCTCAAGGTCAGCGAGGCATTACATCGCAGAAGGTTATAAATCACCAAACAAGTAGAACTACAGGACAAACAAAATGAATGTTGTAACCCATTTGGTCTGTTCTGAATATTTCACTTCAACTGAACTTGATCTGCTGGCAATGCAGAAGAGTACGGGTGTTTTCTAATGCGTGCGTCCATATGTGGGATATATGGTCGGTGGCACAAATAGTTATGTATCAGACTCTTGCATGTGAGCGTGTGATTGTGATGTTTTTTCTTTGTGTATGAAGGCCCTGTCACACCAAGCAGACGGCAAAGAACTAGTGGTCTTTTGTCGCCTTTTGTCTTGGCCAAAAAGTTGCAATTGAACACACCGCAAAGACTACAGCAGATGGCCAATCACCACGTACGTTCTGCACATGCCTGAGAGGAAGCCCTCTCACTGACCGAGCCGATGCCGATTCAACATGTCCGGTACCAATAAAAATAGCACCACACCCCGATTAAAATGTGTGAAATTCATAAAGGTTGTAATTTCTTATGCACACGTTGATGCCAATAGGCCCTTGACTTTCAAAGAAACGGTGAGAAGAAGTAGCTAGTGGAACATGAGGCAGAGGATCGTCGACTGTTTGTTTAGAAAACATCCCTGAGGGGGTAGGTGAAACATTAACTGCCCCCCCCCCCCCTCACCGAGTCTTTGATAGCCATGAAGCAGTGGCACATCCACCGTCTGGTCGTCCCGTCTCTACAGATGTAGGAGAAGGCCTTGTCGTAGTTCCGATCAGGAGCGCAGAACGAAACCTTCTCTATGGTCTGGTCCACGATGAGGTCCTGTGGAGGAAACGAGAGATGCAGAGAGGTCAGAGGAAATCAAGTTGTCCCAGCAGGTGGATCACATCAAGACCCATCTTGTGTCTTGTGTACCAGCAGCTTAACCTTTGCCAGAAGACAGGAAGACAGATCCAATAGATGACACACCCCTTTTCAACCTCAGTTAACCCCCTGAGTGCCGCCTCACTCCACCCTATTAACACGTCTACCAATGACAGTGTCCATAGACTAATAACACCGAACCCCCTTTTCATCACCGGGATGTTTCCACCACTCGTTCCTCCTTCTACAAAAGCGTTATTCAGCCGGTCTCCAGTGTCTATAGTCACTATAGAGGAAACTAAGAGGGGCCCTTTCCTTTTTCTCTGTGTACATTCAGGCCCCCCCCCCCCCCCCCCCCCCCCCCCCCGGCTCCCCTCTTTGACTCACCGACGAGTGGGAAAACAAGAGGCGAGAAGGGGCAGAAAGAGAAAGAGGGTTCACACACTCATCCACTCACTCACTTCAAGTGTCGCAGAAATCAAAGTGTGTGCGGATTAGGAGAGGAAGGGAGGACAGGGAGGGAAGGAAGGAAGGAAGAAAGGAGACAAGAAGGAGGGACGTGAGGGGGGAAGCGGAGCAATACGCTAGAGACATATCTTTGTATCTGAAGAGTATATTTGATGGAAAGTATACGAACAAAGAGTGTGTCCATGTGTGTTTGTGTGTGTGAAGGTGACTTAGATCATGTCCCTGCACGGCTGAAAGGAAGAATAGCAACATATGACGCACCGTGTCTCATCTCAGCAGAGAAGCCTTTATGGCCTAAACACAAAAAAGACTTGTCTGTTCTTTCTATTCATGCCTGATGAAGGTCGTTCTGCACACACACTTACTGTAAATACAGTACTTTTCACCCAGTGTGGGAAAGTGTCTGAATAATGGTGGTGTGGGCGTTATAAGGCATGCATTGCTGATTCATAGACGGAGGCTGAGCTGATGGTGAGAGGTGAGAAGAGGGAATAAAGAGAGTGAAAAACTTTGATGTGATTGCTTATATAAAACGTTGAAAGTGTCGAATTCCAAGTATCGAATATGTGCTTGTGTGTTTGCAGAGGAATGAGATAACGCAGGTTTGGCTGCACACAGTATTTTATTTTCTAAAGCATCATTTGTTTGTTGATTTGGGATTTGTTCATGATCCTCCGTTAATACGTGCGGATGAAAATATCTCACTGAAGGCAGGGCAGGAAGGAGATTAAAGAGGAGGGAGAGAGGAGGAGGAGGAGGAATATGGGATGTGAAGAGGGGAGGTCATGTGTGTGGCCTCTAAAAATAAGAAAAAAGGGGAATTTGAAAGAAAGAGGCTCTCTCTCTCTCTCTCGGCTATTCTCTGCAGCTCTTTATTCTGCTCTGCTTTGAATAGAAGCACAGCGAGCTGCACTCACTCTGCAGGATGCCTCCCAAACCACCAGACACTCCTCAAGTGCATGTGTGTGTGCCTCTGTGTTTACTCGATCTCCCCTCCTCAAGAAGCACCCTAAAGCTAGACACCATGAGTAACATATGTCAGCTCGGAAACTGCACACACACAGATCCAGGCTGGCCTGAGAGCATCAAGGAAGTAAATGTATGGTGGCTGTCTCTGCCGTTGGCCTTAAGGGGGGAGGGGGTCATCAAACTGGGACAGAATGAGACATTTGTTGGTGGTCTGAGGATAGAGAATGAATCTTTAGAAAACTGAAACTGAAGAAATGCGGCCACCGATAGCGGTGAAAGAGGGTTCACACACTCATCCACTCACTTCCTTCAAGTGTCGCAGAAATCAAAGTGTGTGAGGATTAGGAGAGGAAGGAGGACAAGGATGGAGGGAAGGAAGGAAGGAAGGAGCGACAAACAGAACGACTTTTCTCACAACTATTCAGGAAGCGGTTCAATTTGATTGACAGGTTGATGCCGCTAGCTTTCTGTTAGGTGTCACCTCGTCTAGTCACTGAGCCAAACCTCTGACCTTTGTGTTTGTTGTTAGCACCTTGTAATCAGAAGCACCACACACACACACACACACACACACAAAAAAAAACTTGTTTACTCACCTTAGTTTTGTCATCCACCACCCTGAGTCCATCCGCTGAAACCCACAGCACTGCTTTGACTGTCTTTTTCCCGCTCTGGAACACAGAAACAGAAGCAGTAGAGTAAATAATTCATAACTTTTAAGGCAGGTGCATTTTAACGGTTATGAGAAGTGATCATTGCATCCTTAGCACATGATGCAGCGGGGAGTTAAGAGGGGCGGGATGGGGAAAAGGTAGAAACTGTGCCAGCTGGTACTTGGAATCATTTTCTCCCGAGGAGGGCACCAAGCAAAGCTAATAACACACCCAGCGTGGGCCGGGCTAAAAATACATGGCAGAAAAAAACAGCAACTCAACGTGAGTGCGGAAGAGTGTGTGCTGACTCTGTGTGTGTTTGCGCATGTGTGTGTATGTGTGCGTGCATGTGTGTGTGTCAGGGAGGGAAACAGAATGCAGGATCACTGCAGGAAATGGTTTTGAAACCCACGGCGAAAGCGACAAGGAGCCTCGAGTTTAGCATAATCCCACTGAGGCGAGGTGAGGAAACTGAGAGAGGCAAAGAAAAGAGCGGAGGAGAAGAGGGGTAGGCTACATGACGAGGTGGAACGGGATAATGCAAAGCAAACGATAAGTCTGGGAGAAAGTTTAAAGCGTGAGAAACTGCAGAGAGGTGAGGACGCTGCTAAAGAAAATGCTGACATGGATGAATGGAAAGAAAAGAGTCGTCAGAGAGCAAGGAATAAAAATAAAGGAGCAGGCTAATGAAAGGAAAAGGTGACTTTGTTAGATACAGTTATTATTGTCTGAACGCACACGCTAGATGATTCAGCCAGGCTGTAATGCCACACACCTGCCGTTTGTAGTAACGCTTCCACAGACACGAGATCTCACAGAAACTTACATGATCAAACGTACCAACAGAAGAACATTGCAGGGGACTTTGTCACATTTTTTTAGGGCGCTACCCACACATTTAGCTGTGTTGCACGATCCTGCACGATCCTTACAAGTTATACTTTGTTGTAAAGGTGACTAATCAGGCTTTCCAACGATATAAAACACAACACCAATCAGTATTATTAAAGGGGCGAAATAAGTGACCAAAATAAAGTTTCCAAATGTTTTTTGAGGAGTTTATTTTGGACAAATAATCGGAACACGGCTTTTGTCTAAAAAAAAAAAATAATAATAATTGTACCCGCCCTGATTATTCAGAGCCCTAAATCTGTCCTAAAATCGTCTAGTGTGCAGCCAGCCTACAGTCAGACAGCAGCTTCAGCATCAGCGAACAACGAAGAAATGAAAGTTCTTCCCTGACGTTTTGTCCAACCAACTCATGCTTGGGATGAAAGTCTATTTTTTGGTCTACTGATTACCAAAAAAAGAAAATACCACACGGATGTAAAGACATCGGTAAGTTTAAGGTTTGTATGCAGCACGATGCAGTTTGTAAAAAAAAAGTTATGCTGCTTCTTTAATAAGCTTCCTGACACTCCTGCTGACCTCGTCAGAAAGTTTCAGCAGCTTCTAACTTCCAGAAAAATGAAATATTTATCATCCCAGTATAAACTTTATTTGTATTCGTTATATTAGTTTGATCGTTTCCGTAGTGAAAGATCAATACTGTGCTTCAGGAAAAACAGCCACACAAAATAACGTGGACACTATGCTGCATCGACTTTCTTCTCCCAAAGCTCCAGAAAGAAGTAAGGAAAGGAAAATAACAAGACCAGAGAGGCACCTGCAGAGAGTACAAACGTATGTGTGTGTGTGTGTGTGTGTGTGTGTGTGTGTGTGTGTGTGTGTGTGTGTGTGTGTGTGTGTGTGTGTGTGTGTGTGTGTTTGTGTGTGTGTGAGCTCACTCGGGTCGATCCTTTGGGAATGAGCTTTGAGCAACTGGTTCTTTAATGACCTCCAGATAAGTGTGTGAATCCTTGAGGTTATAGCGTTTTGTGCAGCCTCTACAACTAAATGAACCTCCAGGGCTGCAGCAGTGGGGTGTGTGTGTGTGTGCAAGCTGTGTATGTGTGTCTCTCTGCAGGTGTGTGTGTGTGTGTGTGTGTGGGATACTTACAACTTTGAGTTTATTCACTGCCTCCTCACATACATGCATCCCCCTCGACTCCTCGACCTCCACCAACCCCAGGTACTGCACGAGAAGAAGAAAGTAAAATGCAATTTAGGTATTTTATTTCCACTGTACGTTCATGTTTAGTAATATCCCTCATCAATACACCAAGAAAGCACGACTGAGCAGATCCTAAATATGATATAAAGGCAAGAAAACTCTTTTAGACTATCAGTATTTTTGGATGTGACAGGCAAGCATCAAATAATCCCCAATATTGTATTTACAGACGCTCGTTCTGCTGATAATAAGGACAGGAGAGAGAGGAGGCAGAGATGTGAGGAGGAAAGATTAACGGGGCAAAACAGAGGAAGAATCTTAATAAGAGAGTGAGAGATTTTTTAAGGCTTCACTCTTCACTGCCCGTCACATCACAAACTCTTTGGACCGTCGGAAACATTTTTTCATCAGCCTTGAATTTCTCTCTTACTTCTACTTTCTCCAGCGAGTCTGCGGCTTTCTTCCTTTCCTATATATCTCGTTTCATATCGTCACGTTGTCTCTCCGTCCCCTCAGTGTGCCCTCATCCCTCACCCTGTCATTTCCTGTGGAGTCCCTAATCTATTTTACACCGCCTCGACGTCTGCCCTCCCTCTCAAGTCTCCATTATATCTGCAACACTTCTGCAAATCTCGCCACCTCTCAGAAACAGAAAAAGCATCAGGTTGATGCTGCTTATCTCTACATGTCATGAGGCCATTATTGAGCCTCGTATTTGCACTTATTACATACGAGCCTTTAATCATGGGTCTAATGGTTTCTGATTCAAATCATGATTTGTTTCTCTAAGGATCAAACCGAGACGAACACGACCTGGAAGATGCTGAGCAATTATACTTCCTGAATGTAATGTAGACTTCATATAGACGTTCATAGTGTGTCTCCTCTCATTGTTAAATTTACTTTAATGTGTGCCTCTTGGTGGAAAAATGTACAGGAGAGCTAAGAATGACATGCTAGTCAAAACAAATGGTCATAATTCACACCCTAACTAACCATCAAAGTAATTAAAACGTCAGCTCAGAAAGATAATGACAAAATATCTGTTTGCACAGCATGCCTCGTCTTTTGTCTCTAGAAACAACTTATGTTGGCGGAACACCAAACGACTTGTAAAGCAATGTTGGAGTCAAAGATACATTTCCTGAGTAATTTCATGAGAGCTTTGCGAGAGTTAGGGCGCACTCCTTTGGTCTCAGCTGTCCGGTGTAAGGTGGTGATAAAACTCAGTCCAAGCTGTTTTAAGACGGTCTCTCTTTCTCTTCTCGACAGATACAGAACATGCTTCACCAGCAGCAAACAGGAAACAGAAAAGTAGTAAACATGGACGCTATGTGAAGGAACGTGCTGTTCTCCTGGGCTGTTGAAAAGCAGGAGAAACTAACCGGTGGAGTTGTGGAGAGAGCAAGAACGCCTCTTTGACGCGTCGTCCTCTCTGTACCTCCGTAGAGTGAAGGGGGACAGAAATTGCTGCGGCCCACGAGATCCCGTTGAGCATGCATCCCGGTGGCATCCCCGGATTATACCGGGAATACAAACTCAATCATTATTTTCTGGATTTCGAGGGCTGCAGTTATTCCCGTCCACACTTTTTCCCTCTCCGTTCTATGGAGGTACAAAGAGGAGGACACGTCAAAGAGACGTTCTCCACAACTCCACCAGTTTCTCCTGCTCAAAAGTATACATTTTCACCAAGTGCATGGTGGGAATCTAGTTGTAGTCTTACAATTAGTGACCAGGAAAGATCCTCAATCTGTGACTAAAACTCTGAAGTCTTCTCGTGTAAGGAAGTCACACAAACACATCAACACCCCTGTTTACCATTGTTTGGTGATATGACAGGATTTTGTGAGAAATCTTCTCTCAGTGCATTCGTTCAGCACTTGTTTCATCAGTGGATCACACAGATTTAATGACTGTTACTTCATACTGCTCATGAACAAAGCCGAACTGGCCCGAGCTTCAGATACTCACCCGAACAGGGAAATTACATTTGCCCTTTCGTACGGCCTCCTCGTCAGCCTGCCACTGATACGGTCTGCTGGCCTCTGGCAAGCAGGTGCCTTTCTTCCTCCTCAGGCTCTGACGAAGCTTGTTCATCTCCGGGGTCACGTGCTCCCTGGTGCTGCGTGGACACAGAGAGGGACGTCTGCTCAGTTTGGTTTTCTTTAAAGCAACATGTTAGATCTGCACATTTCTCCACAGACTCAAAACACAGGAAAAAAAAAAAACACACACCGACTGACTCCCCTCCTGCAGAAACTACAAGGGGCATTCATTCAGCACTTGTTTCATCAAACAAATGGGCAAATTAAACCCTAATTAGAAGCAACAATGTGAAACCATAATGTGAAGAAATGCCACTCTAGAGCTTTGTGCAGACACTATAGAGGATTATGAGTGAAGGGGTGGATTTCATTGATTAGCTCAAGCTCATAATGCTGTAATCATCCCTAACAAGGCAGTGAGTATATAAGCGTCACAAACACTTCCCGCCATGATACTCCATTGATTCCCTGTTCAGAAACAAGCTGTACAAATCACACAGGTGGAATGCTAATTAACACAGTACTGCACATATATTAAAAATATCACATTTATGCAATGTACAACTCTTGCTTTCATCTCTTAAAGAAACATAAAAAATGCTGAGCGCATGCTGAGGCACACACACGCGTGCACACACACACACACAAGCCTATCTGCGCTGCTTAATTAGACCATTCAGCCCGCTGGCCTGTTTAGCGATGCTAATTTCCCGGCATAATGAAACATGAAGCCATCAAAACATGACCTGCTTAAAAACGATAATTACTGTTTTCATTCCTCTGCAGTCACATCCCCCCCCCCCCCCCCTCAACAGAAGACCTGGACTGCTATAAAAACATCTCTCCCAGTGTGCATCCTCTGACACTGAATCAGGACTGAATAAACACCTCCTGAAGTTTTCATTTGACTGCACGGTTCATCAACGACCTGTTTTTACCGGGTTCAATCCACCCAAGCCAGTCTCTCTTCTCTCTTTCCCTGGCTTGCTACACACTGACTAGACCAATGTTTTTCAACACGGGGGGGTCACCAGGGCGGGCTAGGGAGGTCCCAGAAACTTGGACGAAAGAGTTGAAGAAATGGAACATACACATAGAAATCAAATTACAACATAACTTGTGAAAATTACTTGAAAATGTTTTTGAGATATTAATCACTGCATCACTGCATGCTCTTGTACTTTTGATTGATGTAAAGTCAGAAATAAAAAAAAAAGATATTGAAGTACTAGCCAGCCAATCACAGGGCTGACATTTAGAGACAGACAACCAGACACACTCACATTCACACCTACGGGCAATTTAGAGTCAGCAGTTAACCCAACGAGCATGTCTTTGGACTGTGGGAGGAAGATGGAGTACATGGAGAGAACCCACACATGCACGGGGAGAACATACAAACTCCACACAGAGAGGCTCCTGTCAGACAGGGATTTGAACCAGGAACCTCCTCGCTGTGAGGTGACTGCGCTAACCACTGCACCAACTTGCTAAATGTTAACATAAATAAGGAAATATATTTAGAAGTTTAAAGTCAGATTTTTTATAGTTCCCATCTTAATCTTAATGTACAGGAAGCGGGAAGACATTTTAGAAATCCTGCATGAGAAAGTTCTGTGCAAGAGGGTAATGCTCCTTTGCATGGCAAATTTTAGTGAACCCCGGCACCAGACGATTATTAGGCCCGATTTTAAAAATAAGTTCAAACCGTCCTCATGTCTGTGGTCTGCAACGTTTTTAAAATCTGTTCAAATTCACCTTGGCTGTGTCCAGACTAAGTTGATAAGAGACACACCAGCAGGCTTTAGCTTCAGCACACTCCTGGCAAATACAAGAAAAAATCAAGAGCAAAGCACTGCAAATAAAAACAGCAACATTTCAGAGGGACAATAGAACTATTTATCTCTGTCCCCAGCTGTTTCTATTCCCCAATATCTCTGGGGCTTGGCGGAGTAAAAGAAAACAAAGCTGTATAATTTCCTTACCATCTGGTTGCCCCACGAATCACCATCCTGGGTTTAACAAGTTTGTTTAAACACACAAGTATCACACTGAAAATATGAAATGTTAGTGTAAAGGCAGTGAAGGGCCTCTTTACTCTGCTACACTGGCCAGGGTTTATAAGCAAGTATATATACCCGGACAGACATCACTTCTCATAATCACTGCTGTGTTCCTGGTGATGGCTGCCAAAGGCTGGTGTGCTGGAAATGCCAGTAAGTAGATGTTCTCGTATGTCTGACACACACACACACTGTTGGGCCTCTGTGTGTGTAATGCATATTATTCAAATGCAGCAGATCAGGTGGCTTTACTCATTTCTGGCATGTGTGTCATGCAGCCTCTGCCAAGTGCAGGGCAGGCACACACAAACAAAAACACACGAGTCCCTCTGCAGCTCGACGCACAAATATATCCCGGCTGGTGCCAGGCATTTCTGGGCAAAGTGCCAGCTGAAGGGCACCTGGGTGTGACGTGAGTGTGTGTGTGTGTGTGAAATATAGTCGATGCATAATGCAACACATGTGGGGATAGGTCGGGTAGGGTGGGGGGACAGATAGGGAAATCTGGGAATACAGCATGCCCTGTAACTGCCCTCATATGGTTTGGGACAGCAGAGGAGGAGGAGTTAGAGAAAAGGACTGGTAACTGATTCCAAGCCACAGGGGACGGGGGACACAGAAATGAAATGATGGGAACCGAGGGGCACAGGCTCTCGGACTAACGACAAAATCAGTAACGAGGTAAGAACACATGAAGCTATCCCGCTGGTCACGTTTCAGTCATCCAGTTCTGTGAAAAAGGAGACATGTGAGCGGTCGATAGCAGCATGAGAGGCCAAAAAGAGAAGAGAAAGAAAGCAAAAAGAAAAAAGAACAGAAACGTTTAGTGTTTGTCGGAGGTCTCAGGAGGAACGCCATGACGCTAAGAGACAGTGCCATGATGGCGGATGAGCAACAGATGCTATGATGACAGTTGTTGCCTCTATATTGATACCACTTGTCATTGGAAGTATTCACAGTGGAAAAGAACAAACTGGCAAGCAGAAAACAAAACGATGGTGCTTCACAACATGCAAGCAGGATATTAACCCAATCACCTACGCGCTCACTCTGGCTGTTTTTTTGCTGAATATTTCCTGCTGCTTGCGTTCATACATCGACTCAACCTGACTTCATGCAGACATTTTACTATGAGGCTGGCAGGAAAAGCTGGTGAAAAACCCAGCTCAACCATGGTTCAGGTGTTTTGTGCAGGAGGATCTAAGACTATGAGCTGAGTCAGGCTTCAGTGAAGAGAAGCTGTAGGTCACTTCTCTTGCTGAGCAGCACGGCATGAAATGAGCAGAAATAGAAGGTAGAAGGACTCTTTTAATAGAGAGACACATTAGGGTGGAGACATTACCCAGCATGCAGCATGCATAGCTGTGATCTCACCCCACAACAAAACAACATCTGCATGAGAGAGAAGGACGACAAGCGGCAGACAGACGGGGTGGGCGGGCAGGCAGACGAGGATGAAAAACATCAAAAATAAATCTATAAATCAATGGCACAAATGAAGTCCCGCTCTCCTCATAAACCCACGCAAGACTCTTGAGCACTTCAGCGTAGACTACACAAACAAGAGGCTTGCTGCCAAAAGCCCACAGATTTGTTCCCCATCCAGGGTTCCAGTTAGCATCCATCTGGAACGTATTGCTTCAGAGGAGATGGCAGGAGACACGTCTTACGATCATTCAAAGTCATGTCGTCTCAACCCGAGTTAACCCCCCAATCTCCTCTGCTCCATTCCCAAATTCTTCTTCTTCTTCTTCTTCTTCTTCTTCTTCGCTGGTGCTACACTCAAAGTCTCTACTTTGCAACAACGGACACAAAAATGAGCCTGAAACGTCTGCTGCTGGAGGAAATGGGTTTAGCAGGGATGAATTTAGCAAGAAAAAAATCGCCTACGCATACAGATGCATAAAATGTGGAGGGAAATTGTGTCAACTTTTTAAGTAGGAATTTTAACTGTTAGTAGGTCGGGACATTTGTGTGTTTTTCTCTTTTTTTAATATCAGCCTGTCACCTCTCTCAGTCTGTGTTAAGACTGCATGAACTCATGTGTGTCCAGCTGTGTTTAGTGATTGCCAGCAGAAAGACTGATTGATATCTTTGGCGCTCTCCTTCTCTTTCCCACACACACACACCGATGTACATAAACACATAGACACACCCACACCCACACACACACTACACACATAGTGATCCTTTTGGTCCAGATGTTCTGTGTACGACAGCCGCTCAGAATTTTTTGGCAAAACGGCTTGCACTGCACTCCACCCTCACACTTCTTCTCCACCCAGATGCTCTGAATACACACCTCATATGAGGAGGAGGAGGAGGAGGAGGAGGAGGAGGAAGAGGGGGGTGGCTAAATACACACACACACACACACACACACACACACACACACACAGTGAGTCATTGCCACCTCACATTACGGTAAGCCATATGCTCTTGAAGCTCCAGAGAGACAAGGAGGGGATGGCGAGGGGAGTGTGTGTTTTAGTATGTGTGTGTGTGTGTGTGTGTGTGTGTGTGTGTGTGTGTGTGTGTGTGTGTGTGTGTGTGTGTGTGTGCAGGGGATTGTATGGGCTTAGTCATCACCGAGCTGACCACTTAACATGGACACCATGTACCTCGGTGTTTCCTTCTCTCTGTTCGCTGGAGTTGGAGCTGTGAGTTGTCGGTTGTGGAGCCGAGGAGCTGCTGTGTTTTTAATCCAAAACGTTTCGGATGATTCAGAGTGAATTCAAAGTGGGAGTTAAAGCATCGACTGCTTGATATAACGCAAAGCTATCACTGTTCGGTTTCAGGCATTTAAAAAAAAAAAAACCTACGCACCTGACAAGCATGAGAACCGCAGTGATTTATTTTTACCCTTATTTTTGTTTTTTCAAAACCTTTCGAGCATAACAACATCTTCTCCCCACAGTGATTGGATTTCAGTCCTCTTTTCTTCTAGCATGATCTGTTTTATTGTCCTCATAAGCACCACAAATATAAAGGCTGAAATAAACCCACTTAAGACTATAAAGGCAGCATAGCACCCAATGTAAGAAATAAAATAAAAGGATTCTTCAAAAACGAGAAACACGTAAGTGAACAAATCCAAAATGTTTTATTTATTCATTAAAGACAGCACACTTTTTCCTTGCTTCCCGTCGTTCATGTGCTTCCACATCCTTAAGACAGGTATAAAAACATGCCTCACAACAGAAAACACCTTTGCACATCCATTTCATAAGGCAGGTGTGTAGAGCAATGTGTCCATCAACAACTTAAAGGTAAACTCCTGCACACTGTCTCTAACTTACAAACATTTATCGTAAGGCAAATAAACGCCATTCACAAATATAAGAATTTCCGGTCGTTCCTGCACTTCAACTTCCTTAATACAGGTGTATAAATCGCCTCATAAATATAGGAATTCATTTGAATGATTGAAACGTTATGGACCGATTAGTGCGTTGTGGTTACAACACTTGTGGAAACAAGTAAAAATCTCGTCATAAAAAACAAAAGGCCTCATCAACATGTGATCAACACATCAAAACAGACAAAGACGTGTTTCATAACTGCAGGATTAATAAATAATGTATTAACCACTAAGTGACCGGCTAAGTCGTAGATCTGTTAACGCCTTATGGCAGTTTCCGACGACTGCAGACTACCTGTGCAGGCGCCAAGTGACGCATCATCAACAAAACAAAGGTTGGCGGTGGCGGCAGTGAACGCGTCTTACTTCTGAAATGATAAACAAACTGAGGTTCTTTTTGTCTTGTTTTTCAGTTTTCATGTGAACTGCAGGATGACGACCCTCGCCCACCAGTCCAACCATCGCTCCCTTGTCCTAGTGACACCAGTCAGAGGTGAGGACGTGTTTCATATTTGCGAACACTCTCGTCCCCTGTTGCTGGAACTGAAGCCGTATCTGCAACGCCATGTTTGCATTTAATGCTAAGCCTGCCATAATCCACAGTGGTCTCATTGTTCTCAGATTTCAAAGTTGCCGCGGTTGAGGGATGAGGCTCATAACCGGGAAACTCGAGTCCATGTAAACGCACTCAGTGATGACTCATCATTGCTCTCACAGTCAACAGTTATGTTAGATAATAGAGTTATATTTAAAAACACATTTAGACTCGGGAGCATTATGCTGACACACAGGAAACTGACCCAGTTTCAGGCCCGTGCAGATTTCAACTGACACCGAGCGACCTGGATAGAGACACGGGCGCTCTTACTTTCATCCGAAAATCCCTCTGCCCCTAAATCTCACACTACAAGTGACAGGTGGTCAGTGTGTGTGTGTGTGTGTGTGTGTGTGTGTGTGTGCGTGTGCGTGCGTGCGTGTGTGTGTGTGTGTGTGTGTGCATGAGAGAGAGAGATTGAAACACAAAGGGGAGTGTGGTGCAGCGGGGATAAACCAGGGCACTCGTGTTTTGACTGGAGCCTGACCCAGGACGGAGCGCCCTTAATTCATTGCAGTAGTTAATACTGCTAGATGCACGTACGTCTGCTGGAACCAACAGTCTAAAATGTATTTGAACATCGTCACCATCGAAGCGCTCTTACACGTCACATTCACCCACTGATGGTAGAGGCTGCTATGTAAAGAATCGGTCAGTACTCATTAATCCCATTCATACACATTCACACGCAGCAGCGAGAGCCACTTGGGGTTAAGTGTCTTGCCCAAGGACACGTCGTACACGTGGCTGCAGGAGCCGGGCATCGAACCTCCGACCTTCTGATGTGGAGACGACCGACTATACCAGCTGAGGCACAAGCGCCCCTGCTGCAAGTTAGTTGATGGATGTTGATGGAGTGCTAATTTAGTTATTTGTTATATTTGTTATGTTGAGATGTGCGACCTTGTTGAAAAATGCCACCATAGCACAAAACGATAGCAGAGGCTATATCCTTTTGCACACTGAATATTACATTACTGTCACTTTATTGTGAGCGGACAGCGGGATTCATTAATTCACTCACTCCATATGCATCGAGTGTCTTGAGCAAGTTTTTTTAAACTACTCGCTAAATGTACACTTTAAGGAAACAGGAAGCATGTTTGTATACTCCATCATAAAACCTTAGAGGAGGCATTTCTCCTCGACCGAATAATGCTCCCTGTACTGCACAGAGCGGCATGGCAGCACCAATCTCTTTGGGTAGCACTTTCCAATAGAACACCGACCTCCGTACTGAATGCACAAAGACTGGAACTACTTCTATTAATTCAATTTGAAAACCACAGTATCTCTAACATCTAGAAAGCCATGACAACCCAGTTAGAAAGCTGGTTATCTTCAATATTCCTCCGTCAAATTAACTGCTAGAAAAAAAACAGATATATCTTCCAGTTCCATCAAGAAGTCATTTCTAAATGAATTGAGGGAACAGAGCTGCAGAAAACAGTTAGCACAAGCCTCATCTGTGACCAATGTGAAACGCATAACGCCCTCGGGTGCTGCAGCTACAGTGAGCAAACATAAAGAAGTGAAAGCCTCGCTCGCTGCAGCACATACAGAGCAGTCTGAAGCCGTATGCAGTGCGGAGTGTAGGTGGTTTGTAAAGCATACTTTCTGTAAGTGAGGAGGCAAACACAGCCGGTTGTTTTTTTGTGTTGAGATCAGGAGTGTGTCGAGTGACTGATGGGCAGTGACAGCTGAAGCAGAGCCGTGTGTTTAACCATCAGCCTGGCACCCACTGTGACTATTGTCTCTGTCAATCTCTCTCTTCCTGTCACAGTCTTTCTCCTTCTAACACACACACACAAACACACACACACACACCAGGCCTATACCTACTCTTTAAGAAGCGGCCTGTGAATCCACATACTGTGTAATGGAAATTAGGAATCATCTACTCGTGTGCACACATCCAGCCAAAAATGCACATACAGGTGCAGGACAAAAAAAAAGTACTGACTGCAGAAAGCAGAGAGAAAAGACTGTTTGTCTCCTGCCACATTTGCCAGAGGAAGGTGTTGCAGATTAAAATGTTGCTGAATAAAACTGCCATCGGGAGCTGACCAGTCTGCGGACCTTTTCTCTTTTTTTCTGCCGTTTTTTTCTGCAGAGCTCATTCTGTGCGGCGCTGCAGCTCTCAACATTTCTCAAAGCAGTGAATAAAATGAAACACTGGCATGTCCTTGATTCTTTTTTTCCCAGGTACTGCAGGATGAATTATTCACAGAGTCAACTGTATTTGCTCGCGTTGACAGTTTCCAGTGCTGAGTGTAAGGTTATTTATTCAATGTAACAGAAAGAAAACAGGGAGACACTCACTGTTTTATATATATTGTTATCACCTACAAAGACCTCCATAACCTCGCTCCCTTCTAGTACCTGTCTGACCTCCTCCACCCGCACTCTCAGGTCTGCTGACATAAACTTCTTGTCCCCCGCCTGCAGGACCAACCATCCTTCCTGGGGGGGGATAGGGCCTTCTCCATTGCCGCTCCCACCCTCTGGATCTCACTCCCAAAAAAATCAGTTGCCCCCCTAACTCTCCTCCTTCAAGAAACCCCTAAAAGCTGATCTCTTTTACATCACCTACAACCACTAACAATCTCTGTTCTCGTTCCTTCTTCTCTTGGACTATTTCTTCTTTGTTTTGTTTTGTTTTGTTTTGTTGTTGTTCTTTGTTAAGCGTCTGAGTATTCAGAAAAGCGTCAAGTGGCTTGCTTTAACTCACATTTAATGAGGAATTATATCGTTCATTTTGTGTTTTTTGTTCCACAGTCTGTGAAGATGTGTCATCAAGAAAGATAAAAAGTTAAATGAATGAAGAGGAGGATGAGCCCGAGTGTCCCACTGTCAGAACGGTGAACGCCAATTACCTCAACACTGACGGGTAGACACACAAACACATCCTGTCCTTCCTCTGACCCTCTAATGCAATATGATCTTTCAGGGGGTGGGGGTCGGCGCTTCATGGGTAAAGAATGGGGAGCTGTCTCAATATAATTATAGGTGGGTGGTCTTCTTGCATAATGAGACTGAATGGCCTCTGTGACTCAGTGTGGGAATGTGTTGCACTATTACAGTAACAGGGGAACGGAGGAGCTGCAGAGAAATGTCACAGCCTGACGATCCTGGATGGATTCTGACACTCAGAACTCTTCTGCATCCAGTGATTAGGTCAAAGAGGGAAAGGGGGGGGGGGTGGTAAATGCACAAACACTGACAGTGGTCCTCGTGTTTTATCGAATAACCAAGAAAAATAAGCGTTTTGAGGAAAGTATACAGACTGTATCTCAGAAGTTGGTGGGGAAGTGTGTGCAAACTGCATCCTTTCGAATGGCCAGCAGGGGGAGACTCTCTTGGCGACGACAAGAAATCCGACTGCATTAAACCGTCAGGAAAATGAGCCAACTTCTCAGGTGATTCATCTGCACGCTAAACACTTTTGTGCAGAGACAACTCTGTTTACTGTTTGGCAAATACGTATATAATAAGTACAATGTTCAACTAGGAGGCAGGCTAACACACGAGCAAGGCCGCTCACAACGGGGCAGAAAGGGGAAAGCTTTCAGGGGCCCAGGCACATGGGGGCCCCCTTAGGGTGTGGTACATTTAAGCAATCATAACAAATGTTTTTAAGCTTAAATAATCAGCATTACCTATAAACACAACAAAGACACACGTTTTATTCATTGTTGCCTGTTTCTAAATGTGAATCCCCCTTTCTTAAAAGGGTAGGAACACAAAGTTTTATGGACATTAAAGCTGTGGGTGAGCCCATTGAAAGTAATGTCAGGCTGTGCCAGGTGCAAAGTCAAGCTGCCAGAATAGAAAGGCGGCATTTGACCCCGAAAGTAGCTTGTTAGCAAATGTTTTTAAAGTAAGCTCTAAAAGCTGATCAGAGCTAGGCAGAGGAGGTGAATGTGAGCCAGGAGGCTAACGCTAATGCTACTGATCCAACAGGTGTGTAATGATATTATTTAATGACACCTGTGGAGGGCCCATTCACTTGACCTTTCAGGAGGCCAGCCATTTCTGTAGACGGGCCTGCACATTAGCAATCTGCAAGAAGTTTCTAATTTTGTTTCAAAATAAAAGCAGGTTTGTATCCAAACAGGAAGTTAAGTACCCTTAGCTTAAGACATTACAAAGTTAAGATATACGATGGAATTTTATAATCGTGATTAACTTCTGAAAAGCAGCTGACATGTAGTCGTTTGACAGCTCATAGTTCATTCTCTTCCTGCCTCGCTCATTTAAGACACAAATTGAGTTAAAGGGACGGCGAGCGGGCCGGCAACGCTGGGAGTCTGAGAAAACATCCTGCAATTAAAATGATCTGCTTCCCAGTCTTTTCTGCAAATAGGGTTTAGCTGAGAAATTTCAAGTGATTGTATAAGCTTCACAGAGAGGGAGAGAGAGAGAGAGAGAGAGAGAGAGAGAGTGTGAAGCCTAGGAGACATGTGTGGAAGCTGCGAGAGTCCCATGTGTGTATTCACACGCACACACACACACACACACACACACACACACCAACACACACGCACAGACTGCTTCCACACCTATTATCCTTTTTCCTCCCTGCTTGTCATGGTGCTGTGTCACTGCCCCTCCCTGTCTCTGTTTAAATTCACACCCACCAAAGTTAAGCCTTGAGAGCATTGTGTGTTAGAGTGTGTGTGTGTGTGTGTGTGTGTGTGTAGGAGAGAGACAGAGAGAGGGCAACCTTCTTCCTCTCTCTTTTTGTATGAAATCTACTCTTCTTCTTCACTCTGCACATTATTGCATTGCTGCACAAAAAGTCTCTGCACGCTTGATTGTGCTTGTACAGGTGTGTGTGTGCTCTTGTGTGTGTGTGTGTGTGTGTGCGCATATTGGTTCCAAGACTCAAATGAAAAGAGAGAAAACAGATTAACATAACAATCCCCCTGTGCCCTTGGAACAGCAGGCAGAGAGGGCACCTACCGTAATAGCTTTATGTGTGTTTGTGATTTTATGTGCACCTGTGTATGCGTTCATTTATGAATGGCGTGCTCCTGCATTCATGACAAGGCGTTATGTCTGCATGCATGTCCCTGTGTATCCGTATCTATGATGGGAAACAGGCGTGTGTGTGTTTGTGTGTGTGTGTGTGTGTGTGGAAGTTAATCCAAACACGGTGCAGCCATGCATGAAGTAGAGCAGTCTAGTCGATATGCTCCACTATCGCTGCGCTGCGTTCACACTTTGTATTCCTTCCTATCAGTCTAGACCAGTGTTACAGGCCTGCTTATCATCTGTACTACATGTCTGATACGACAGAGGAGAGTGTTATACAAAGCCTCCTCTCGGGTCAAAGATGAGACCCACAAACCAGGAACATTATATATACAACTATTATCATTCTAACAATGCTGGAAAACTCCATATTTCCACTAACTGACACTTCCTGCTTTAGATGAAAGTTTATTCTGGACAATGGGAGTTTACTTTAAGGACTTAAGAATCCAAACTTGATATCAAAATGCACTTCACTCACACATGTTCCTGAACTAAAGACCCTATTGTTGCCGCTGTAATTTCTCAAAGTGTTGTCAACCCCACCCTCGTGTTTGCATTGTGCTGATTTTACGTCAGCCTCTTGGGTTCAGAGAAGAGCGCCAAGTGATCTGGCGTGGCTCTGCAGCTGAACTTGGAATTTGTGTCTCTCTTAAACATTGATGCATTGTTGAAAAAATTCACATTGTGCAAGTTTCCTTCCCCTCTTTTTAAGACTTATTGAGCCTGTTTTGTTATGCTCCTTTCTCTCTTCAAGACGCTCAAGTTATACATTTTCGCTGAAGGTGATGATAAAAGAGCAAAGCTGATAATTAATATCTTCTCTACTTGATTTTTTCCTCGCACGCACTCACTTCCCTGATCCCATTTTACACCCTTCCCTCTCAAACTTTCTCTCTTTCACACCTCCCTCCTCTCATCCTCTCCCTCCTGTTGAGTCTCCGTCCTGCTGATCTTCGTTTGTCCTCGTTTCACTCACCACACAGGTCTCTGTCGTCTGCAGTTTTCTCACTCTTTCCCTTGCTCTCTCTCTCTCTCTCTCGCTTTTTTTTTTGCAGCACACATGAGAGCTGTCCTATTCATTATATAATCATGAGGGCAGAGAAAGAATAGAGTGGAAGAAAAAGAGAGGAAGTGTTACATTTGGGAGAAACTGTGAGTAAACCGCGCTCCCATCAGCCTGTTAGCATTAGCAGGCTTAAAAACACAAATCTAATCTATAGAGGGATGTATGAAAGATGTGGAAGGGCACAAAAATGAACAAAAGCACAGAAATGCATGCACTTGCGTCATACCAGAGCAGAAAAATGTTGGGTGTTTGAATCAATCTAGCAGGTTTAATCTCTTCCATATGCGCATGGGGGCTAATGCATCTGCTTAGGCTATTAGCTGCTATGAGCCCTGTGGATACAGGCTGGACTAGACCTATTATCAGTTTGGCAGCGACTGAACATTACCACTGTAGCCAAAAGCAAACAACAACAACAGCCACAACAAACCAGAGCTATCAGCAGCAAGTAAAATCACAGATTTCTCGCAGACCTCAACAGAGCCTGCAGATTTACGCCTGTTTAAAAAAAAAAGGGTCAACTTTACGAGCAGAAAAAAAAAAAGAGGCTAAGCTGAGAAAAATGGCCAAAGGTGTTGAATGCGATGATAACAGTTGACCCAGTTTGAAACCACAATACACCCAGGTGCACAGTCACACACAGAAATGCACGAGAACAGATAAATGTATGTGTAGATTCAAAAAGCACCTGCAAGAACAACGCAGTGCACACCTCCTACTCTGTATTTCACTCACCTGAGTTCGATGGCCTCCCCCATCTCGCCACAAGAACTCATCTCACACAGAAAGGTCAGCAGATGAGAGGAGATGCAGAGATGACAAGCTGAGAGGAAGTAGTCCCTCGGACTAGCGGCCACAGCATTAACAACAGCACAAGAAAAGAATCAGGAGGAGGAGAGGAGCGAGAGAGAGCATGTGATGATATTACGTTCAGAGTGAGGGACGGAGAGGAGAGGGAGCGCAGAGCGAGGAAGAGAACCACACCTCTTCTTAAGGGATTAACTCAGAAAAAAAAAAAGAAAAGAAGCCGGTGACATTCACAAACGCACACACAGTGATGCACCCAAACACAGTTAAACTGACCACAAGCCAGCATGGACGAGCGTCTGGTATGCGGATACACACAAACAAATATGGTGCACGCACGCACATACCCTCACAGCTGCTCTAAAAATAAAGACAAATCAATGTTTGATGCTCCAAATCCTGGGAGTGAGGGACGGAGGGAGTGGGAGGATAGAAAGAGAGAGAGAGAGAGAGAGAGTCAAGGGGAAGAAAAAAGGGGAGGGGTGATTAAGCGAGCCATGGCTGGTGGTGACACAGTTTTCTTTACTCTCCATCTGCTATGGGCGCACTGGTCAAGAGTGCATTGGGGGAGAGGGCAAGAACTGGGGCTGGAACCCGGGGACAGGCGCCACAGCTGGAAATAGGGACCGGGGCCAAGGCCGGCGGATCCGTTTAAATGGAACTCGGCCTGGTAGTATGTTTCCACGGGGGTGTGACTGGACAGGAGGGAGAGCGCGGCTTCCCGGTATTGGATGCCGAAGGGTAGGCCGCAGAAATGAATCAGGCCATGTTCCCGACAGATGAGGAAGGAGTGCTTCGCTGTGTGTTCAAGCTGAAGGAACAAACCAAAATCAGCTCCAGCTCCTGGCTGTAAGAGCATTGCAGGGCTTCGGTTTGCACAGGTTTTTTGGCTGCGGATTTTAAAGCTATAGGAAATATTTGTTGGTGCTGTGGTGAAGTGAGGATTGCCTTCCAGCGTTGTCATAATACTCAGGATCACTGTAAGACAGCAGAGCCAGCGGGACTACATTCAAAGTCATGCACAGGGAGTAGGACTTTTTTTTACAACCATTCACAGCCCAGATGGAGGAAGGGCTTTTCCAAAAGTCAGTTCAAAAGATTCATTAACAGCGTCCTTAGCTCGGTGTTCAGATCAGAAGCCGCCAGTAACAGGATTCAGACTTTTTTAAGCTAACTCAGAGCTGTGATTGAGTAGAAAGAACCGTGTCTGCGGCGTGTTTGAGATACTATAACCCAGTGTAGTGTTTTGTGTTAATGCTCTCCGTCTTCTCACACATAGCTTCCATGATGCCAGTTTATCCCCTAAGCTGTTTAACCTGCCACACTAAGAGCCAGAGATCAACAATGTGTAGGAGCGAGAGGGATCACGGCGTCCTTGTTATGTGCTAACTTTGTCCCACGTGTCGGTCACAGGCTTAGCGTCCCGGGTATAAGCAGCCAACTGGCATCATTCATTCAACACCATTCCTCTTAATGTGCATTGACAGAGGTGACAGGCCTAACTATGACTCTGATTAACTTAAAGCTCCTGTGAGGAGTTTTCTGGCTGGTTAGGGAACAGATTGAAATTAATATTGAAGCCTTTTTACGACCACCAAAATCAAACGTGACCATCAGCTTAAATAGCGAGCAGTTCTATACTGTGAGTGTGGATGTCTGAAGCTGCTGCCGGAGAGTGAGTGTCAAACGATGTGTTTGAGGGCCTCTGTCGCCCATTTTAGAGCCAAAACCAAAGCAGTTCAGCGCTTCCAGTGCTCAGCAGCGCCCAGTGGAAATAAGTTCAACTGTTGGAACACTGCCACACTCATCAATGTCACTTCCCCCTCATCGACCAATCAGAATCAAGAAGGGGCTTCTGATATCAGCTTTGTCAACAACAATGGCCAAGAAGAAACTCATCTGACTCGTCCTTTTGAGGGAACACATTTTAGATCTGGAGCTGATGATAATGTCAGGAAAAGTTTCTTGCATATTTTCTTGGTGATATCATCATCATCATCATCATCAACCTTTATTTAAGTTCTCGAAGAGATCATTGAGGGCGACCCTCATTTACAATGATGCCGAGAAAACATGCATAAATGATAAACAACGAGAAATGAGATAAAGCTACTACAGAAAATAAAATCAATAAAAGAGCAATAAGAACAATAAAATATATCTACTAAAATAATTTAAAAGCTTGAAATGACTACAATGATAAGTCAGTAATTAAAATCAAATAAAACAGTTACAGTCAGGTATTGGGCGGTTAAAAATAATATTTATAAAGTGTCCATAAGGGATAAAAGTGCTCAAATTCAGGTCCTGTTCCAGGAGTTTGCAGCACTAACACTATAAGCATATGTCTTTGGGGCAGAAGTAGTTCAGGGAACCGGAGGTGCCAGGGCACTTCTCCAGCTAAAGGAAAGAAAGAAAAGAAAGAGCCAAGTCATCTAAAAAAGACAAAAAGGTCACTATCAAGGGAAGAAGACGTCAACAGGCCCAAACTGCATGCCGCCCAGCAGACTTTTTGCGTCTGTAGAGTTGTCCAAATGTACAAAAAAGATAAATATATGTATAAGCCTTTGGAGCTAAGACAAACATGTACACAATCAGGTTCATCCCAAACTCATGTACATTAGCAGGGAACATTTTAGGCTACAGATCAACCCTGAGAGTGCAAAGTGACCGGACATGTGAACATTAACGGCACTGTGTCGTCTCAGTTTGATGGAAAGCTCGGGGGACACACATGAAGGGGACGCACGAGGACGTCTACGATTCTGTCGACACAATATTTTCAGACAACTGGGTGGATTTTTATTGTTGAAAGTAGACAGCAACTAAGATAAACATAAAACCCAGCTTCACCTTGAGGTGTAAATTCTGATAATCATTTTGCGTATCTGAAGTGAATCAAATTTCCTTTAAGCGGATAGTCAACAACTTTTAGTGTTTTTTAACAGCTTTAGCCTTTTCTGTTCTTGTGTTGCAAGTTCAAGATGATACAAAGTCGACTTAAGATAGAACTGCTGACATCGAGCTTCTCTTTAAATTCACCATTTGTTTATTATCACGTCAACGTTTTGTGTTCATTGTTAACATGTCCTCCTCCTCTTTTCCTTTGGTACTCCTCCTCAGAGCGAGCTGCGCGGGAGGGTGAGAAAGAAAAGGAATCTAAAATTAGTGACGAGAGGAGAAGACAAAGCCACAGGAGAAGACAAAGCCACAGGAGAAGACGAAGCGGCTTCAATTTGAAACTCCTAAGAGTCCTAATGTGATCTCTATAGGGCTGCACATTAGTAGAATAGCTGCACGGCTCTCCTGTGGATGTGCTTGTGTGTGCAGGTATCTCATGTCCATGCATATTCATCAGCGTGGTGGTGTGTATCCATCTACTTGGCAGACGTTGCCATAAGCCTTTAAAGCCTGCTGTAAAGTTATAAAACATGATCTCACACACCAGGTGGTAGCAGACAGACATGCCTCCTGATCACATTAAATAAACCCTCTGGCTCGTGTCTCAACTGAGCTTTTCCACCCGCTGGAGACAAAACAGAGAAACCTAATCGTGTGTGTTCCATGTGTGTGTGTGATCAGTGTGTGTGTGCCTGTCGGCGAACATGTTAATCTGAAACTCTGCGGTCTTACAACCAGCATGCCTCAGTGACTCCACAACAGCCTTATTACTTTAACCAACACTTTCTGAGTGTAAATTATGCTCCCTACATCTCATGCACAACCAAAGTTAATTATAAGTGGGTTTACAAAATATCAATTATCCAAATCTGTGTGCTAATAAGCAAACACACAATGCACCAGTGACCAGCATGGACCAAAGCACACATTTTAAAACAGTAACAAGCCTTAACCTACTTCCTGTAGCCTCTCTGGGAGCTGTAACAGCAACGTGATAAGTTATAGGCAATATGAGTATTTAATGAATTCAGTGGAATTTTTTCTTAGGGCCACTTTGCCTTCCAGTTTCTGTTTCTTTATTTCAACAAACAGTATTCAGACTATTCACTTAAAAATCAGACCAGTTAATGTTTCTATTCATGAAGCGTTTTGAATTTAGTTTGAAAGGAATCTAGTGTTCGGCTAACTTTGAGTGCAAGCCATAGAGTGTGTAAAAAAAATGGATGACAAGATAGCTCCCTTAATGTGAAGCCAAGACGTCCGGTGCTCCCCCTTCTGGCTGGCTGCAGTAAAAGTCATAAGATAAGCCTCGCCTCCTCCATGTTAAAGGAGAAATATGTAACTCTAACACCTAGTGTTTAAAATGGGTACTGCTGTCTAAATTCTAAACATTGTAGAGAGCTGTCTCCCCCCGCCCCCTCCTCTCTAGAGTCGATGCTCACACAGGTTGCCATGTGGTGGACACTGAAGCTTCAGTGTTTATCCAGCTCTGCATCGGTCTGTAAACCTTTCTGTGTTCTAACCTCTCTCCATTTTTCAAAATCATCTCCAATATTGATCCTAGTTTGAGCACGTTTCTGCTCGTGGAGCTTATTAGAAACATGCAGAGGCTTTTTAGGTCGGGTACAATCACTTCTATCTGAACCACTTCTCTTGCCCGCTTCCATCGCTGCAACACCTGTTGGTTTGACCTGATAACTGCTCTCATATCTGACAAACCGAGGGGCGCCTGACTTTCCAATTTCCAATAACTCCACACTCACTTTTTTAATTTATGGATCAGCCAATCAGCGCTGTCAAAGAATCCCCTGAAATCACAACTTTTATTTTCTTTTGCCACGCTCGGTGAAGCTGCACTCAGATGGACACGCTGTCGAATAGGGAGGTGTGGCAGCTAAATCCACTGCCTTATCTTGACAGACTGCGTATCGATTTTTGCCTCTGGTCAATACCACTCTCCTTAACTTCTTCTGACTCTTCCCTCATCCGTCTTTCCTCTCTCCATCGTCATATACCTCCATTATCCCCGACTTTGCTTTCTCAAAACCTGTAGTTACAGACAAAGCCTCATTGACCTGATGGAGGTGTGTGTGACTGTGTGTCTTTAAGAGACTTTGGACACACACACACACACACACACACACACACAAAGCCTAAGTGTGTGTGTGTGTGTGTATGTGTGTGACATGTAGGCCTAAGTCAGGTGTTTGGGACAACTCGGCAGCAGCTTGACTTCAGACCTCACATCCTAACTCCACATCTCTCCTCCTTCCCAATCAACATCCAAGCTCCGACACGCCTTGATGGGCATGCACACACGCGTGGACCCTGTGAAAACCTCGCTGCTGCGTGGCAGCTGGGTCCCATGGCAACCAATGGTATGTTTTTTTTGTGGGCTAATGGAGAGAGAGGAAGGCTAGAGGCAGAAGGAGATGGGGGGGGGGGGGGGGACTGGTGGATATTTGGGAGAAAAACAGCAACAAAAATAGAAGAGAGGAAGGCAGAGGAAGTAGCATGAATACACAAACCCACACACACACACACATCTCTTTCACTGGGCTGAGATCAGATGAGAGCCAGGAGAGAGAGACAGACAGTAACAACATTGTGGGTGAAAGAAGACCCCCCTCCGCGCTGATCACAGAGAGATCTTCCCGGTGAGGAGGTTTTTTCAGAAAACTGAAAATTTCCCAAATTTTTCAGGGTGAGCTGCATGTGTGAACTTTTGTTCCCTAGATTTCCAACTTTGCATGGACGCATTCTTTGCAATTTAAATTAAATTTGGGGATTACAATGAAAAGTGGTGCGAGTTTGAAGTGATGAATATCTAATGATGACGATGATGCAATAACAATCAATAATATTGACCTGTTTTCAATGAGCTGTTTTATGGATTATAATCTGATGTATGACAGGACAACGTTTAGCAGATCCCAGAGGTACTTGGATTTTATTATCAATTTAAATCACACATAACTGGTTTATGGCCTTCAGCCTTGTAATTTCTAAAAGTTGAACTCCCTTATTATTCCCTACGTCCCCCGTCTGTATGGTACCACATCTTTGCATCAGTATTAGTGTGTAGTTTTCTATTTCAGGGACAGACTATGTTCAAGGAAGTAGAGAGAGAAGGAGAGGCCATGGTTGCCTGTGTAACAGCACCCCTGCTGGATAGTAGGAGTAACACACCCTCACAGCACTGAGCCAGACGCTTGTGTGCTTTTTGTGACTGTGATATTATCCAGGTCACTTTGCATGACCTGCACCTCTGACCTCCTGTCAGGTCCGTCCAGACGGAGAGACTTTTTCTCTCTATGTTTTTGCTGACACATAACTCGAATGTGTGCACTGAATGCAGAACACACAGCTGTCTCCCTGCGCGCACACACACACACACACACACACCATGTCAAATCACCTTTTCTGCAGATTTCTGGGGTTCACTCCAAATACAAAGCAGGCATACATAATGCATGTTTATGCATGTAAAGCAACTAGATACAAGAGCAGAAATCAATAACACTTTTAAAAGCTTTTAACATCCTCGCTCCGTGTCTGACTGCCCGTCTGAGGAGCTCCGGTTTGTCTTTGCATTCCTAAACAGGAAACATTTGAAAGACGACAAAGTGATTATATGTTCTGTATTTAAAATGCAGATCTGTTGAAATTAAATATGCGATTAAATGAATTATTGCTTACTTCAGATAGCCGTTTGAATTAATAAATAACCGCTTTTGCATCTTTTTCCGAATCTTCTTTGGTCATACTACAATCTCTGCTCTGCATCTACGTATTTATTATCCATCTGTCTGTCAATCTATCTATGTCCATGTGAGATGCACCATCTGTCTGCCTGCCCTCATATCTGTGAGTCTTGCAGAGTTTCCGTGTCACAAGGAAGCTGTCACCTACTTTTAGCCCGCCACTTTCCCACTAAATCGTCCTCATGGCAACATCTGGTGACACAACAAAGATAATTTCTGCGTTGCAGAGTTGTTTTCATCTCTGCAGCACAGAGCGAATAAAATGTTCTGAAAACTGCAAAGAGACATGAGAAGAAAAACTTACAGTCAATCTGTGTCATCACTGCGCTGGTAAACAACGATGCCACTGACCAGGTTTACAGCGCTTTGGGGAGTTTGGGGTGTTGTGTTGTGGAGCTGCAAGACTTCATGACCTTCACGGGGGGGGGGGGGGGGGGGGGGGGGACTCTTATCGAGCGGCACTAAAAGCTTCAGCTTGTCAGGCAGAAGCACAGACAGAGGAAATTGGTTCAGAAATTCAGGCAGACGCACGGTGTGCCGGCGCTGCAGCACACTGCTCATGAAGGTTTCTGGAGGCCCTTAAATCTAAAAACATTTGGAGTCTCATAATAACATCTAATAACCATCCATCCACCTGTTATAGGGCTTTCACACTTGGACAAAACTCCTGAAAACTTGAGCTGTATGTGCGAACACAAACAGCCGAATTTATCACTCTGACTTTACCTGGAGTTTCTGCTGCCACCCCCCGAATGTGACCGCAGAGAGTGTATGCATGAGACCGGTTCAATCTCCATGCACACAACAAAACTGCTTCTTCATGTTTATGTCCACCAGTATGCGCTTCTCTACTCTTTAGTTCATATTGTGAATGTGTCGCTCTACACATGACATTGATATAAAGGCAAAAATTCTCATAATGGCGTCGTTTAGGGGACTGTTTCTTTGTCTGCCACTTCCGGGTGAGCTGCATGTGTGAACACACAGACTCATTTTTTTTTACCTTCTTCTCCCTTTAAGTCCCCTGGTAAAATTTCAATAAGAAGTCAGGGTGAGCCGATGTGAGAAGGCAACGAGAACATTCACTGTGGACAAGTAGGAGGGTGTGATGATGTATATTTCATGTGAACGTGGCGACCATTGTGGAGACAGCTTTTCTGGATGTACGTTCTTCCTCGTTCTTTCGTTCTTTACGATTACTTTGATAGGAAGGCAAAAACTGCCATCATAGCAAAAAAGCAACTCAGGCAGATTTGAGGGGTCG
This sequence comes from Labrus mixtus, assembly GCF_963584025.1. Classification (NCBI taxonomy): domain Eukaryota; kingdom Metazoa; phylum Chordata; class Actinopteri; order Labriformes; family Labridae; genus Labrus; species Labrus mixtus. The sequence goes on from NC_083620.1 coordinate 8,156,697, forward strand.
GGCTGTCAGAACTTTTCTCGACATGTTCAGGACTGCATGAGAGTGGCTTAATTCAAGAGGATTCAGGAAAGAAAAACTGTATGGATGATAAACTCAGGAATAAAAGAATCAAAGAAAGAAAACAGAAACAAGAAATCAACAGAGACAGTGAGGTAAATACATCCCACAGCAACATCCAGAAACTCTGCCATGTTGCACCTCCAGAAGGACAGCAGTGGAGAAGAGTAAACAGTGGTGCGGTGAAGACCCTCAGAGAGTCCGGGTCACCTAAGGCCAGAGAGCGAGAAAGAGAGACAGCGGAGGGACAAGTGGACTGGTGTTTAGGCCTGTTGCTAGAAAACAGGCTGTCAACAATGGTCACTTTGACATCCCGAGGAGAGGAAACAGAACATTCTTGTAGTCTCAAAGATAGGAGCTTTACATCTTATAACTCTAACAACACACACACACACCACTTGAAAGCAAAACAAAACCCCGTCAAAAGCACAGGGAAGCCAACCTCAATAGGCTTCATGCCCCCCCCCCCCGAAAAGCGTGGCGGGACAAAGGCGACGGATTCTTTCAGAAACCGAGAAGTGTGCGTGTGTGTGTGTCTGTTTGTGTGTCTATGTGCAGTCACTACAGATTACAGACAAACACCACAGATGGCCAGCGCGTCTCGTCTTTTCACCGCCACCACCGCCGAGAATAATGGGCAGCGGTGGCCCCTCCTCCTCCGCTGCCTTTCTCCTTTGACAGCACGTGTGTCCGTCAAATGGAAGCGTGTGTCTGGGACAATGGCAGCGAGACAAAGAGCCCGCCTACCCCCCACCAGGAGGCTGAATAGGGGGGCACGTGGGCCTTGTCATCGAGGGAACAATAGCTCTAGGGGAGAGGGGGAGAGAGAGGGTGTGGCATCCGTGCACCCAGGCTGCACCTCACTGGGTTGGTGAGCAGCAGACTGGGTGGCCTGAGTTCAAATTTGAACTTGTAGGGTTGGATTAGGAGGAAAAATAAAACGCAGCAAAGACAGGAAGCAATTTACAGATAAAGATTTTTTTCAGAAAAGAGTCTCTGTGCGTCTGTGGATGCTCACAAAATGTCATCTTAGTTCTGTTAATGTCATAAAAAGGAAGTAGATGCTTTATTTAGTTGCATGTTTCAGCTCACATACCACCATATTTCATATTTTCACAGAGTTTCAGGACAGTCTGTCGCTGGAATCTTCCTGAGTTGATTATTATTACCACCTATCCCTCACAGAGCGACGTTTCGCCGGTCAGACAGAGAGGATCTCAGGAGGCAAGACATGACATCAAAGAAACACGGAAATCCAAGATGGCAGACAAGGCGACAGAGTCTGACACTTTGACAGTTTTTGCCGTTATGTCAATATGTGAAATGAAGATGTATTAACAGTGCCAACTGGAAAAGAGCAAACTGGCCAGGTGCAGCTTCATCCTGTGCACAAAGACCACACCGGTTGCATTACATCAACGTTATGTCTGTGATGTTTCATGAGTGTTTCCTGCTGCGTTCACACATCGGCTCACCAAGATTTCACGTGGAAACTTTAGGGGGCTGGCAGGAAACCGTCCATGCAGATTCAGGGTGAAAAATATGCCCTGCAGATCATCCTAAAAGACTTTGTGCATGTGTAAAAACAACAACTGTGAGTGTTTGCTTCAAACCCGCACAAGAATCTGATGTGCTGTGGACTGAACACACCTGAGGGGACCTTTCCGTTTACTTCAAGTTAAAGTGTGTTTTGGTTCTTCTGTTGGAACTCTGGCTCCAGATGACATCAGCATGCAGTGCAATATGTTTATGACAGAAGGTGTTTTGGTTTTGAGATGCTTGAGACATGGCGTCCATCTTTACGGTCAATGGTATGAATGTGTTATACCTTTAATTTGCTACGTTCACTGTCTTAGGGCACATATTTTTACAGAATAACATGTTTTTTGCTTTCAGATTTGTGTAATTTGTCTCTTCATTATGTCTTGTACTGTAAGCCCACATGTCTCCATTTCAGAGTCTGACACTTCAACAAAAGCGTTTCAGTTCTACTTTTTCATCAGTTTCCACATAGCTGACGCGTATTTAAAGAATCAGCTGCCCAGCTCAAGGTTATTTCAAGTTTTGGACAGTTACATTTCATAAAAAGAAACTGATGACTGAAAGGAAAACTTTCAGAAGGGGTGTTAAATATTCACACTGTGACTTCCCCTCACAGTATAACTGATGCTCTTTACAAGGCATTCACCAGAAGAAACTAAGTCCGCCCCTGAAGGGCCAAGACCCAGCTGGTGGATTTACTCCAGCCTCAGGCGTGTGCTAGCTGGTCCAACAGAGTCCTAACACATCCATCGGCACTCCTGAGACACCTTTGATGTGACTTATTGGATTACTGACTCGCCTGGGTTAAATCTCTGCTGGTAATGTGCATGTGTGCACAGTCAGGTGCATGCACACTTGTTTGTAAATGCAAAGGGGATTTTTCTTGTTTTTATCCTTGGGGGTCAAAGTGCACAGTGGCAGGGAGGAGAGCAGAAAGCTTGGAACAGCTGGGCTGAGTCTGCAGGGGGGGGGGGGGACAGGGCCGAGGGAGAGCTGAAAGGGGGGAAGGGGGGGGGTAATACAGGCGGGCAGGCAGGCTGCTGACGGACCCTTTTGAGGCAGCAGCTGGTTGGATTGGGGGTCTCACCAGCTGTGCCTTCGCTGACCTCTCCCCACACTTCTCAACCTCCTCTCCAAACTCAACATCCCCTCCCCCCATCCCCCCCGAATGTAGCCAGCAATGCACACATGTAGAAACCTCGCACAACCATCTGCGAGTAGGAGGAGAGTTGTCTCTGCGATTGCTCCATCACAGCGTTGAGACACACTGGGTTTAAAAACACGGCACCACGCCCCGAACAAATCCCCCAGAGAGAGATGGAACTATTCTTAACCCGACATCTTCCAACAAGCCTCCTCTGACGCCGCAAACCCAGAGACGGCTTCCCTGGATAGATCACTACGGTTCAAAGCCTGTGACTCATACATCATTGTGACACGAACAAGAGAATCAAAATAACCTGCAACAGAGGAGGAAAAGAAGGCGGAAAGAGGCTTATTTTTACCTGACATCTTGTGACATCTTCTAGGGATTTAATAGTTATGCTTTAATAAGCAAATTTCAGTTCACTTTATGTTGTCTCATAAGATCAATGAATACAGATTTTGTGTCAGTTAACTAAAGTTCATTCCTTTTATAATAAATTATTTATACTCATTTCAATGGCAAATTACAACGATTCAGTGGCAAGCTTATCTTTTACTAAAATCACCCTGCGATTCCAACAGCAGCGCTCATATTTCACATCTCAACACACCTGAAAGAGAGAGGCTAACTCATGGATCTCTCCGCCTTCCCTGTTTGCCGCCTCCTTCATTATAATCTGCAGCCATGCAGGCTGACAGCAGATCAACGCTCATCGGCTCTGATTTATGCGCAAAGAAAAAGTTGCCTCATCTGATGCAGCCAGCATCAATTCAGAAGTGCTTATTCAGAGCCACACTAAATCAAGTGCATCCACGGCGTAATTGATTCAAGCTCTGTTCTTGTTTTTCACCCCGTCATGTGTAGCTGCTGGGCTGAATCTGCTGTGTGGGGGGAAAAAAACATAAAGAGCGAGCGAGAGAGAGAGAAACAAAGCCAGAGCACGGTTTGCTTTGCAGAAAGAGAAACTGAACATGAAATATCAGGCGCAGCATCAGGCCCTAAGTTATGGAGGACCTTAGTTATGGAGGACCTTTTCAAAAGCACTGACAAAGTCGAGTAGGCTACATCACTTCAGAAAATAATACCTGATTTCTATTCTAAAATAAACCAGAAACAGCCTTTCATTATCTACAACGCTTTTCCCATTCGAGGTTGAGGGGCTGAATCCGATCGTAGCTGTCATTGGACAAGAGGCGGGGTTACATCCTGGACTGTTCACCTGTCAATCACACGGCTGACATAGAGAGACAGACAACCAGACACACTCACACTCACATTCACACCTACAGTCAATCTAACGAGCATGTCTTTGGACTTTGGAGAGCTGGTGTGTTCCCTCCAGCCAATGACAGCGCACAGGTGAGTTTAGGAGCGGATACAATTCAAACCGGTGAATATGACGGACGTGGACGTAGCTGCATAGAAGAGTAAATATAATCACGGTGAGGGTAAACGTAGAGTGGATAAAGCTCGTTCCAAAACAAGGGTGAACCTTGTGTTGTCTTTCACCTGCAGATGTGGAGTTGGTCTGCTTCCTGTTGGACAGGCAGGCGGCAAACACCGGCGGTTAGCTTGTGCTGGCGTGTGGTAGCTTACAGTGTAGTAACAATACAAGCAGTAAAAAGTACACACTACCTCCTGCAGTGAGTGTGACGATGAGCCGAGGAGGAGAGGCCAAGTTTGAATGATGCGCAAGCTGCAAAGAACATTTCTACTCACTCCACCTTTAAAGCATACAGTAAACGTCTTCAACCCAAACTCCTGAGTTCATTCGGTGTGTGTGTGTGTGTGTGTGTGTGTGTGTGTGTGTGTGTGTGTGTGTGTGTGTGTGTGTGTGTGTGTGTGTGTGTGTGTGTGTGAACATGACAGTGAGTGACGAATCAATTTAAAGTATCTTGCATACACATTATTTTGAAATCATGGCTGCTTAGTGCCTGCAGCCCACGACAGTGACTAACTGAGAGCAATAACATTTGCTTAAGTGTGCATCTTTTCAGCAAGTGTATATAAATCTGTTTTGTGTAGGATTCCCTTTTAAAGTCAGGAGACTTCCAGGAAGAGTTCTGTTTATTGGCAAGCAAAGTCCTGTTCACTTTTCTCCCCCTCCTCCCCTCCCCTCTCCCCCCTCCTCTCCTCAGTCTCTTTACCCTCAAGGATCATCAGTGTGAATATTAGATAGTGACAGATTGTATTAGATAACACAGACCTACATAAAGCCGTGCAGAGATTCACACACAGAGGGAGCTTTAGGTCGAACTCTGTCAGTGCAGTTTGATTCTCGTTGAACATCCCATATAACAGTGCATATTTCTGTTTCACGTCTAGTTAGTAGACAGTAAGAAGACGACTGATACACATGGGAATAAGGAGCGCATGCAGCACACTGGGGGGACCAAACCAAATCTCTCCTAGCTTTACTTTGTAAATCTGAAGCCTCAGGCGATCACCGACATTCAAAGACTTTCTTCACCAGTTAGGCAAGGTTTAAAAAAAAAAACAACTGTAGACGCTCACCGAGGGATTTGTGTGAATGATTGTGAGTGACAGAAAACCTCAGTGGAGACGAGCGATTGGCAATTAATCAAGTTTGTATTTCAAGCAACGATTTTGGCTTCCCCGCGATCCCGAAAGCAAAATAATCGAGATTGCTGCATAACGTGTTGACCAGCCTCTGATAGCCAATGAGAGCCTTAGTTGATAGGAGGTTCCCGCCTCTGTTCTGATGAATCTACACCAAGCAAATTGGACGCAACGGTGTCCATGACTGACATTTCTTGTAGCCAATGAAATTCTGAACACGTTGACATGCTGCTTCACTCAATAACTCGCATCCCGAAAGCATGGAGGAACATTTGTAACGCCAAACAGAGGGCGATCTTCTGCGTTATTTGAACAGTAGAAACACATTCTGGAACGACGGAGTGTTAGCTTTCAGAAGAGACCTTAATGGTGCTTGTCGTCTAAACTGTTAAAGAACAGCATTTCATTTCCTCGGGGTAAGTCTGGACAGGCGTTTGAGGCCAGTTGAACAGGCTCCATAACATCCAGTGGAATTAAAAGGGTTGAAACTCGCAGCTAAATCATCTCCTCGTGCACGGTTTGACTAAGCAACACCTCAGCAGAATGAAAAATGCCTGCAGTATATCCTCCGCACAGCCTCTGACTGCGACACGGGCTGTGGCAGTTCGCTTGCAGGATGTAAACAAAATCCATGTGAGGGGAAAAAGAGCTTTGTGTTGTCAGTCTGTGGATGTGACAGAGAGAAAGAAAAAAATAGTTCAAAGCTGGTAACACAGCTGAGAAGAGGGGGTTAAAAGGGGGTTGAGATTTTCCTCTGACTCTGAGGAATGCGGAGCAAGAGTAATAACGCATTCCCTATGTGGAGCACAGTGAGCAACATGGGAAGGAGAGCATGTACGCACACTGACAGCGAGTCTTGGACTGCTCTCTCTCTCTCTCTCTCTCTCTCTGCACATATCACGCAGCCATCTGGTCAACTGGACAATCCAGGACATAACTGTGGCAGACTGTTGTCCGGCCTGCAGCCATTTGTTTTTCATTCCCCTCACAATCGTCTCCCCGACTCCCGTCGTTTGAAAACAGGGAGACGAGGGGAGGATGTGAAATGTGAGGGATGCAGGGAGGTTTAAAGAGAATGGTAGATGCACGCTCACCTCCCCTGACATATTGACTTCACAGAGCGGGTGTGTAGTGGTCTTACAGGGTGAGACATGAAGGGAGAGAGGCTCCTCTCATCACACCGTAGTGTTCTTATTACATCAAATCATTTCCGCACCGGCTGGGTGTCGCCTCGGCATCTCCACAATATTCCTCTGTGATCTGGGGCGAGAGCAGACGTGGCCTGTGGGAGGACAGTCTCTATACTTTTCTATTGATCTCCTTGTTAGGGCTTGTTGAAGCCTGAGGAGCCTGGAGCCTCATCCATTAAAACATAACCCAAAAGTAAAGAGTAAAAAAGAGAGAGAGAGAGAGAGAGAGAGGGCGAGAGAGCACTCTGGCTTTATTCTCAATTTCATCATGCTTGTAGAGTGATCTCAGAGTGAAGCCGTGAAAGCAATATCAGAACGGGTGGTGTTGTAGGTAATGATGTAAAGTAGTTTCAGCTTTGAAATGTAATAGAAAATCAATGTGGATGAATGTTTTTGGTTTCCCATCCCAAAAGGGCTTGGATGACGGAAGACACAGGAACCTTTTCTTACAAGAAATGAGTTTGATGCGGCGAGAGACCGATAGGCGGATAAGCTGTGGTTGTACTTTCACGACTTCTCTTGTGCTTTATTTTGTATCTGCTCCCTCGCTATGTCTCTCTCCCTCTCTATTTCTCTCTTTCCCTCTCTCCCCCTCGTCTCTCTCTCTCACTTTAATCATTGAGTACATATATTGAGTTTATTTGGGAGGTCACTTCTCTTCTTGAAGAGGGAGAAGCAGAATTATTGTTTCATTAAAGCCAAGTAAATAACATTAACCTCATTATATCTCCAATCGGCACAAAAAGCCTTTGCCCTTTTAGTCTTAATTCCATCATGCACATTTGCTCAGGGTTGGAAACGTTGAACATATAAATAACCTGCTTAAAGCTCTCGTGAGGAATTTTCAATTTGTATTGATTTTGGCGCCCCCTGTGGACAGAGCAGTACGTCTTCTTTCTTTGCAGATTCTTCCCTGCACATGTGTGATAGTAGGGGAGTTTTTCAAATACATAAATCTCAAAGTCATTGCACATTTTGGTTATGCTTGCAAAACATTCAAACCAAGGTCTCCACTCTTCTTCATCTGTTCTTCATTACAAGCCATGAGTGCCTAGCGTACTACCTGACTGACTGGCGAGATATACAGAGCAGGAAGGCCCTGGCTTGAGTGTCTGGCTGATTTACAGGCGTTCTGGGTGGCTGGCCTCGCAGCAAACAAACCCTGAATACCTGCCGGGCTTGCTGGGTTTACTGGGAGCACTGGCTACTCATCTTCCTACAGTGCGGACAGACAAAGGCAGGTCTGTTCCTCTGGGAGCCAGCAGGCAGCGGCTGCCACTTCCCCTGACCGGGAGCGAGACGGGAGGAAAGAGATATGGATGGAGAAATTGATGTTTTGAGAGCAAAGGGAGAGGACAAAGAAAAGATAAGGAGCAGAGTAGAAAAGACAGAGGGGAGCTTTTTAACGACTGAGAGGAAATTGGCAAACGGCTGAGAAGAAAAAATTAGGGAAGAAAAAGAGCGAAGGTCTGCAGGTCAGACGCTGCTTTATAGCGGTATATCGTCCAATATGGTGTAATGACCTACAATCTATCAAAATGTTGCTTTCTATTTGCCCTTTTCACAAAGTATTCGCCTCACAGCCTCCGAGCAGTCCCAACAGGAACAATCCACTCTAAATGCTAACGCTACAATCTCCATGCTTGTTTTTTTTTTTTGGTTTTTTTAACTCTAGCTCCGGCTTTTTCTGCATTACTGCAGCTCATCTGCGAAACAAGACACCTCTCCCTTCTCCATTTTCCCTTCTTTCATCTCCCTGTCTGCTCTGTCCATCTCTCCAGCACCTACGATGGCTCATCACCTCGTTCCTCTTGGCCTCCAGCCTGATCCATCTGCTCCAGCAGATAGCTGCTGTCGTGTGAAAACCAGTCTGGACGGTTTGGATTCCCCGGGACTTCTTCACTACATTTTTTTTTCTTCTTTAAGCTATTGTGCATTTTTCTCTCTTTTATTTTACATTTTAACTTATCGTCTTTGGATAGGCTGTCTTTTGACTGCTTCACTGTAGTTAAATCCAAATCATTTTCAAAGAAACTAACAGACTGGACAGCTTTGAGATCATGATGAGCAATGATGACTTTTGCATTGTAAACAAATAAAGTAAGTGAATTAGCTAACACTTGTGTCATGTTTCTTCTTCTTGTTCTTCCTCCTACTCTTGATCCCTGCTGTGGAACGTTAAGAATGCAGCAGGAGTCACATTTGTCAGCTGAGCTGTCAATCATGACCTTAAATCCACTTCTTCCTCCATCAATTTACTAATTAAAACTGAACTTCTCAGAAAAGTGAACACTTAGGGCATAAATCAGCATGCTAACCACTAACTATGATGACAGAAAAGCATGTTTTTGACGTGTATTTCATTTTGGAGCTTGCCCCATTTCCCCCATTTTTAAGGGAGGAGACGACCACCCGCCCAGCCACCACCATCAAACTGTGTCGTCCCCACAACCACCGCAGTCCTCATTCATGCACGGCCTGCTCTGACCTCCACCTCAGTCGCAAGGAAGAGTGGACAAGAGGAACATGAGGAATACAAAGGAGAAATCCTTCCTGCATCTATCCCATTTTTCTTAACAATGACTATAAGGTCTGTAACCCGCTCTCGAGATAACACTCGTTCTGAAAGGTTACAGCTACAGCCAGTCAGCTCTAAATCTTTTGGCTTCACTTCCATGGGGGGGATGTTTCGTCCATCTTTTTATAGTCTGTGGTGTCTACTGAAGCTTTGCAAAGCTTAGCAAAAGAAAGCGCTCGCTCCTCTCCAGCACCTCCCTCTCCCTCCAGATACGGTTGCTTCTGGCTAATGCCAAATATCCAACCTGAGGTTTTTATATTCGCAAGTCATTGTGATGTCACAGCTGTTGCATCCATCAGTCTAACTCCAGAGCATCTCTAAGATGTTGTTTCTAATGAATAGCCTCTAATGTCAGGCAATGAAGTCTGACTGTGGGATTCAACTGTGACCCTTCACTACTTTATCGTCTTTTTCCTCACTTTTTACATTCCTGTAACGACTTTCAGAGTGTCTGTAGCGCTCCTGTATGAATCTACAGCTCTGCAGTTCAGGTGTTGTTTTTAGTATTCTTCCTGATATTTTTATCATCCTCGCATGTGTTACGAGCTTTACTACGCCTTGATTTTCATACTCCATCTCATACTCTTTTCCTTTGTGATCTCGATGCCAACAGCTGGGGGAGAGTGCGCCGCATCTGGAGCACAGCTGGCCACCACAGAAAGACAGGCAGAGGGGACTGAGAGGAGAGCAGGAGAAAAGAAGGGAAGACGAAGGGCGATAGTGTGATAAGAAAATCTATATTGAGGTGTATTAGAGGTTGTTGAGTGGCGCAGGAGTAAAGCGGGACAAAGGTAAAGAAAAAAAAAAAAAGGAACAATGAGGAGTGAAGTGAAGGTCACAACACCTGCAGATCTGAGCGATGAGACACAGAAACAGCAGACCAGAAAAGATTTAAAGCATAGATACTGGATTAAAAAGACGGGCTGATGGACAGACAGAGAGGACGAGAGTACAGCGGTGTTCTAATCAGCTGCGTTGCTGTCAGAGCTCCCCGCCATAGCAACCCATGAGTCATAGCAGCGGTAAACACAGCAGAACGTTTGTATAAACCAAAAAGCCTCACTGGCACATTTACACATTAACAAGCAGACTCTAGCAGGAGGTGGGCCACAAACTGGTCAGCACAGAAAACAACATGTGCTGCTTACAGGAGGTATTTTCTTCCCCTTCACTTATAACGGAGATTACGTCAACTTTACAAGGAACTTGTGGGAGTCTGGGAAACTAAAACCACAGGATTCCTTGTGATTTTCTTTACCCAGCGAGCAGTGAGTGGGAATTCAATGATGTCAACAGGCTGAAACAGGTCTGAACGTCTAACAACTCATTTCAACTGTTTTTCAAAACATCTAAAACACTGTTTGACATCAACGTGTCAGAAACAGTTTTGTTTCATAATTTTGATAACCTTTTTATACTTCAGCATTGAAAGGGTGAAGGAGATGACGACTGTGTTACTAGTCCAAACTCCTTTTTAGGCGATGCATGTTGGTGCAGTGGTTAGCGAGGAGGTTCCTGGTTTGAATCCCCATCGGACAGCAGCCTCTCTGAGTGGAGTTTGCATGTTCTCCCCCGTACTCCGTCTTCCTCCCACGGTCCAAAGACATGCGCGTTAGGTTAACTGGTGACTCTAAATTGCTCCTAGGTGTGAGTGTGAGCGTGGCTGGTTGTCTGTCTCTGTATGTCAGCCATGTGATTGACTGGTGAACAGTACAGGGTGTAACCCCGCCTCACGGCCTATGACAGCTGGGATCGGCTCTAGCCCCCCTGCGACCCTGAACATGAGAAGTGGTATAGATAGTGGATGGATGGAAACATGTATAAAGCACTTTTTGGGCTGTTTTATGTTACCAAGAAAGTTTACAGACATCGACCCCGAGAGCAGTTTACGCATGCACAGATACTTTCCAGCTCTGACTCCCTAGACACATAGAGACCCCTGGGTGCTGAAGTATTTGATATCTGACAGGATTTGGCATTTATAGAAATGCCAGTAACTGATGTTGGAGAGACTGGGACTCGGATGCAGGGAGATCAAGTCCCAAAACAACAGGCCTACCACGCATGCTTCTTTAGTGACTGTCATGCACTTCTCATTATACAATAAAAAAAACATTTCAATCTTCATGCTCCTATTTGAGCCTGAATCTAGATCAGCCCTGTCATGTTCCAACTCCACACATGAACATGGACGCACACCCAAAAAACTTTAGCAGCAGGCATGAACCATTTTTCTGTACTTGTTCTTTCTTCAGCTATAGCGGTAACTCTTCTTTGCTTTCTGATGTAAACCTGCCATGTCTGACACACACACATACACGCAGGCATGAACGCACACACATCTTGAATCCTTTGCATGTTTCCTATATGTGCAAAACACTCCCGTCAGCTGTCCTCCATCCTTCACTCCCGTCTCCGGGTCTCTGATTCCTACAGATCCAGTTGTCACCCCGCTCCTGCCTTCCCGCCTCACTCACTGCCTTCCCTCTCTCTTCTTCCCTCTCTCTCTCTCTCTCTCTTTCCTTCTCTGCTCCTCTCATAGCGCGGTGAATGGGCCCCTCTGTGCTCTGGAAGATTTAACTTGGATTCTATCTGTCGCTCACAATCTCTTTCCCTCTGCGTCACTCTGAAATAGTGCAGCAGCAGAGGAGCAAGTGTCATATTAACAGCAAGACTAAAGCTCAGCAGCACACTCACTGTAGGCGACTGGCTTTGAATTATAACACAAGAGTGCAGTGGGAAAGCCATTGTACGTGGGCTGTAGGCACTGTAAATAACACAAGATCAGAAGCTAACGACGCTGGTTTTCCTCTGATGTATTGCTGTGCAAAAGGGCAATCTGAGCATATTTACCTCCACATTTAGATCAAATAGAGAACCATGAATATGCTATCACAGGTTATTTTAGTCAAAGGGAGGGCGGAAAGCATGCATACTATTCTGTCATGATATTCTTCCATACTTTCACAAAAATCCTATCAAACAGGAAGCACACTTTATGACACATAAATGGCCTTAGCTAACTTACATAGAGCTGTAAGCAGGCGAGCGTGGTGATCTGTGGACATGTGAGAGACACTATTCTTCCTGTTGAAAGTTGTTGTACTATTAGATCGACTTTGAAACTGCAAATTTAAGGTAGGAATGTTACATATCGTTGTTCTTAAAGCACTCTTTATTAGAGATTCACTACAGAAGTAACATGTGAGAGCCAAGCAGTGGCTAAAAGCATGTAGAAGGGCACAGATCAATCCAGACCCTGAGGGATGGATCTGCTGTTCAGAAGCTTGTTTTAGCATTTTTAGGTTTTTCACACACACACACGAGCCTCACTGAAGTGTTGCATCACAGCCTCAACAGTCACACAAGTCTAAACAGGCTGAAATAGGTCATCACAGGAAGATAAATCAAAAGATGAGACAAACAAAACGCGACCCTGGCAACTCAAAGTGACAGTTATTAGTTGCAATGAGCGCCCCACTCGGAGTTGTGGCTGCCAAAAAAAGACCCATTTCCACTTTCCTTGTTATCTGCAGAGAATAACGCCAGTGAAGCAAAGAAATAAAACTGCTGATCGCCAGAGAAACAGGGGAACACACACACACACACACACACAAACACACATCACCAAACATGCAGAGAGAAAAACACAAATCGCTGCCTTCACACATGAGTGTCCACTAGACGGGCGTTCAAATCCATTGTTCCAATCATTTATCAATCCAGATCAACATAATGCACGGTAATAAAGGTTCACAGATGGACACATAGATGAAACAACACGCCTTTCTTTGCACTGTGAGCATGCCATTAGCGCGTGCAGTAATGGAGGTAGATGAGGGAAAGGAGTGGTTGCATTTAACTAGCCTGCAGAAATCAGATAACTCCACTCAGCACATATTGAAGGCACTTAGGCATCAGACAGAGGGGTTGGGAGTGTGTGTGTGTGTGTGTGTGTGTGTGTGTGTGTGTGTTTCTGTGAGTGTGTGAGAGGAAGGTAGAATGACGTACACATAAATGTTTGGAGGACAAGTCCATGTTTAGTGTCACAGGTTCTGTGCAGACTGACATAATCACGTCCAATGTGAGCTCCTGCCAAAAGAATAAATAAAGACAGCAACCAGAGAACAAATGGTTCCCAGCATCCCTGTTCACACTTCTTGCTCTCCCTTCTGTTCATCCATCTCCCTCTCGTTCTTTTATATTATCTCTCTCTCTGTTTATCTCTGTTCTTCCAAATCCGCAGCCTCCATCTTTTTCGCTCCGCCTCCCTTCATTTCTATTCTCCCTCTTTCCTCCTCATCACCCTGCTCTGTCTGTGAAGCACTTCCCCCTTTCTACCACTCATCTCTCCATCATTCCTCTCTTCTTAACCATCATTTGAGTACCCCAAATCTCATTATCATATTTTATTCATCTAATGAATCCCTCCACCAGAATTATTATTTTTTGCATCCAAAATTGGGCCTTCTGTTTCGGGACCGGGAAATGTGACCTCAAAGCTCCTGTGAGGATTTGTTGCTGGTTATTAAACTCTCTCGTTGTGACCTACAAAAGCACACAAGACCATCAGTGACAAGATCGATCGCTTGTATAATGTTATTTAGAAGAAACAGCTGCCATGGGGTAGGTGTCAGGAACTCTGCAGGCGCTTTTAGTTGCAGGGTTCGGTTTAACTTATCGCACTGAAGTTTAAATCTAAACTTTTTGTGCTCGTGCTCCTTCAGCATTAAGGCTCAACAGTTCATCCAGGTAAATATCCTTGTTCCCCTTCAACTGGGCGAGCCCCTGACCCGCAGTCTAACAGAGTGTCCAGAGGTCGGTGGGACTCTGAAGGGAGCCCAGCGTGGTTGCCGGCAGTAGCAGGGCCGGGCCTGGAAGTGAAGCTGCTTGTTTAGCAGACCCACCCTGACCAGCACAAAAGGGGGGCTACACCATCCTCCACCACCAGCCAACCCAGACAGCACCCTGATTGGCCAGCTGGATGACCTTTGATCGCTGCTGTATTGTGGTCTCAGCTGCACCAATCCTCCCCCTTTGGGTGTGTGAGCGTGTCTGCCCGTAAGTGTGTGTGTGTGTGTGTGTGTGTGTGTGTGTGGACAACAAAAGAAAGCCAAGTCCTAATGCAGCAATCAGCGCTGTGGAAAAGGGGAAGTGGTCAGAGGGGAAATGGAGTGTGTGTGTGTGTTTGTGTGCACTTGTGTGTGTAATGCTGCCGAGATGGATGTGCTGTAATTATTATCTAGTTGAGCTTGACCTGCAACAGTGATTAGCTACATAACAGCCCATTTATATCCAGCAGCCATCACATGCTACCACCTCTCCATCTCAATGTTACAGCCAGCCTACAGGCCTCATATGGCCTCAGATTTCAACTGGTCGTTGTCATCCTCCAACGCGTGAACTCAGGACCAAACCATGGCTTCAGTGTCAAGCAACGGATTTAAACAAGTTGTACTCATCCTTTAGCTCCAGCCCAAGACCAAATGAAGGCTTCTTCTCGCCCTAAAATCAAACATGATACCATTCTTAAGCCCAGTGTTATTCTAGCCCTGAAATCAAACATTTCATTGTCACCATTAACTCGAAGTCCAAGACCAAAGCTAGGCTTCTTCTAGCCCTAAGATTAAACATTTCATTATCAACCTAAAGCCTAGGCCAGGACTAAACCTTCTTCTAGTCCTAGATTTAGACCAATCTTTTAGCCCCAAACTTTGATCAAACCTAGTCTTCTTCTAGCGATAACAAAAACCATGTCGGTGTCCATCTTTAGCCCCAGTCCAAGACCAAATCCAGCCTTCTTCTAGGCCTTTAATAAAACAAATACCCTTCTTTAGTCATGTCCAAGACCAGACCCAGCCTTCGTTTAGCCCTGGATTGAAACCAAACATTGTCCATTTTTGAGTCCCAGTCAAGCAGAATGTTTACATGCACTTAGAAAAAGTTTGAATTGTGTTAGTCTGACTAAAGCTGGACTTTAAAAATGCATACTAAGTAGAATTTTAGTAGAAAATTGAGGTTAGGCTAACATGGATAATGCTGCTGGGGATCGATTTATTCTGCATGTTTACGCCTCAGTTGGACTCAAAGTGGCCTTGACGTTGTGTGCATGCTTCAGAGTCGCCTGCCTTCGGATAATGCCTGAAGTTAGAGTTGTCCGTTTCACCGTTTGACATTAAAACAGTTTGCTGCTTGCTAGCTTGTCAACAGGAAGAAGGTCCAATAGTGACTAGTTGAAAGGGGACATATTGTCACCTACTGTGGAGGAGTTAGACGTTTCCTTAATAAATAAATGTATACTGGGACAAGGACAGTAGTCCAAGAAAGTGGCCTAATCAATCTTTACCATGGCTCAGTTTAACTGTGCATGTAAACGTACGTATGGAACAGACATTGCCTTTCAGCCCCATGCATCTGCAGACCAATCCTAGCTTTCCTCTTCTTCCAACTCCAGACCACACCTGACCATTTTCTAGGCCATCTTAGCAAAGCTTTTGACCAAACTTCTTACCCAAGCATTCGAAGTTCATTAGCCAATTTGTTCGACCTCTGGTGCTATTTTAAAAAGCCCAAACTTGGCCTATCTCTGACCCAAATGTGGCCCACCTCTAGCCCGAGATCTAGACCAAACCTAGCCTTCCTCCTTCCTAATGTTAGGCCCAAAATGAGGTCTTTTTAAAAACCTTGTTCTGGGTCCTGCATAGCACCCCAGCCTGGGACGGCACTGTCTTTGCAGTATGTCCACGCTTACTGTCTGAACACACCCCATGTGACTCTCTCGCTGTCTGTCTCTTTTTTTTCAAAGGCAGTTGGTCAGGGTAGACCACCCCCTAACATCATGACAGGCTGGGTGAGGAATGCCATGTCATGGAACAGATGGAGCTCCTCAGACAATAGAGCCTCATGCATTAACTGGCCCTTTATACCCAGGCATGTGCCAAGAGTGCAAGGGAGGGTGTGCATCACTGCCACAGTGTCTAAAGTCATTTAAAAGCCACACTTTTTATTTCTCATCTTCACTGAATCTTTTTCTCAGGGAACAGGAAGTGTGAGCACGATCACATGAAAGTATACGCTTTCTGAAACATGAGTGGAGTTGCTCTCTGGAAGTTTAAAAACGATGCAAAACACAGAGCTGGCAAGGTCGTATGATGCAATGGAGCGAGATAGAGACGATCCTGCAGAGAGTAATGATTATAAATGTATTCAAACTGAGGGCGCGTGTTTCAGTGGCCATGCTGTCCCGCAGAAAACACATGAAAACACCGCAAACCCAGAGCCAATGATCACCCAATAATCAACGTGACTCCTTACAGATTTATCCACAAGATCTTATTCTCACGCCAATAATGACGCAATTACGTCAATTCCATACATTTACATACCAAGTAAGGTTAAAGGTCCATATTATCTATAATAAGGCATAAAAGTTACACGTTTTATCCTAACCTGACATGACGAGAGAATTTAACATCATGGCTATATCGGGGCAATTTCCGAGCTTGTAGTTTTGCTAAATCCAATCAGACCTTTCTCTTAATTAGGAGTCCCTTTGCTGATGCATTGGCGATGTAAACCGCTATCAAAAGGCTGGAGCTGCCACATTTCATTCATATCACACACATATCCATGGGCCCATTGGCGAGATCCTGATCCACACTAAAAGAGCTGTAGTTGTATCCAAACAGCAGAACTAAAACACATCAATCATTACGAAGCAATTTGGGCGGATGATCTGCACTTCTCCGTGGTGGATTTATGAATCAAAAAAGAGGTTTTTTGTTTTTTTTATATAATCGGGTCTCCAAATGTTCCAATCCTGGAAGAGTCAGCAGCCTAGACAGGGATGCCAGATTGGACGGAAAACCAGTGAACTCACCCAAGAGAACGACGGATGATCGGCTCGCCGCTCCCCCTCGGTGTAAATCCAGGACCCCGGACAAGTAAAATAGCCTATTCACCAGAATAATCTGCGATGCGTAATTTCACAAAATCCTTCTGATCCGCACTGTGAGAGCGATGATTGGAGGCGATGTGGAGCCGCAAATCAGCCTGGTCGCAGCACACACACACACACACAAACACACACACACACACACAAATAAAATTAAAAAAAAAAGGTTTACAACAACGCTTCAAGTGGTATTTCAGGGGGAAATTAGCGTATCTGTAGTAATCTCGGATGCTTTGGTTGTTGACTGTGCACTTACTGAGCAGCTTCCCCCGGCTCCACCCGCTAACCCAGCCTTCCCAGTGCGCCCATTGGCACAGACGCCCGGACATGCAAATCTACTCTCCCCATTGATGTTTTCCAGAAAAGAAAAAAAAAGGGGTAAAAAAAAAAAGCAGGGATAGTTTTCAGTCGCTCCACTGCGCCACCGTGTGGCAACTCATATACTGTGATAATGCCATTAGGGCCTTTACTCCAATTTCCCCTGTAGGGAAATTCCCTTCTGCTTTCAGAGAGTAGCCTAGATTCAGCTGCAGACTGGACAGCACAGGGAAGAAGGAAGAGATTTTAACAAGAACCTGTTTTTCTAAATTATATTAGTTTAAATGATTCATATTTATCATGTTGTTATGTTGTTTGGGCGGGTAGGTTTCCAGCCTGTCTCCATAAAAAACTATCATATTAGCTATTTTTTGACATTTACATAATTTAAGATGTAAATCAAAATTCGTATTTACCTGTTTCTTTGAGAAAAATGTCAGTAATTCAGATTTTCATAATCATTTAACTAGATAAGATAAGATAAAATAAGATAAGATATACTTTATTCATCCCAGCAGGGAAATGTAGGTGTTCCAGCAGCCAGCATACATACAAACACACAACACAACACATATATAACACATATATACATACATATCCACCCAAAAAAAAAAAACATGAGCCCACAATACAGTTTGATATATGATATATGCAACTCAGGCTAAAGTTTAAAAGTTTAAATGTCTTCTGTCCTTACTTAAAGGGGAGTCGTTATGAAGTGCAATTGCAGTAGGTAAAAAATCTGTCCTTTTTGCAGCTTAGCTGCCGTAGCCTCCCACTAAAAACACTCTTTTGTTCACACATGAGATTGTGTAAGGGATGCATGTTATTGTCCATAATGTTCAACAGTTTCTGTATCATCCTTCTCCCCATCACCACCTCTCCAGCACAGAGCCAGCCCTCCTAATCAGCTTGTTAATCTTTTTAGAGTCACAAGCCCTGATGCTGCTGCCCCAACAGACGGCTGCAAAGAAAATGGCACTTGCCACAACAGTCTGATAAAACATGGATAACATTTTGCTACACACATTAAAAGACCTAAGCTTCCTCAAGAAGTAGAGTCTGCTCTGACCCTTCTTGTAGACGGCCTCTGTGTGCTGCTTCCAGTCCAGTTTATTGTTCATGTGCACCCCCAAGTATTTATAGCACTCCACCACCTGCACCTCATCCCCAAGGATAGAGATGGTGCTTAGCTCAGGCCTGTCCCTCCTAAAGTCCACCACCATTTCCTTGGTCTTTGTTACATTTAACACCAGGTGGTTCTTCCCACTCCATGCAACAAAGTTACCCACCAGCATCCTGTATCCAGCAGAAGATCATGCTGTACAGGGCTTGGGTTGGGAACCGTAGGGTCACCGGGTCAAGTCCCTGGCTGTGTGGACCAACATATGGAAGGTAGTCAGGTAGCTGGAGAGGTGCCATGTCACTTCCAGAGTACCACCAAGGTGCCCTTGAGCAAGGCACCGGACCCCCAACAGCTCTGGTGCGCTCCCTGCAGTGCGTATCTGACATCTCTTTGGGCGGCTGTGGCTCAGTGGTAGAGAGTCGTCGTCTCTCAAACAGAAGGTCGAGGGTTCGATCCCCTGCTACTCCCTGGTTGATGAAATGTGCGACAAATTAAAGAGCTTCTCCAGAGTCCACAGCCTGTTTCATAGTAAAAGTCAGGAGATTAAATAAAAACCCTAATACAATAAGATAACCAGAAAGCATCACGATTAAATCCTCATGGTCATAAAAACTAACAGTGAAGTTCCACTAAAATGAAGCCAGTTCTGCTTATATAAAGTAAACAGTGAAAGCATGGCGGGCAGAGAGTCTGCCCCACTATGCCCTCATGTTTTCTGTGACCCCCGGTGGACCGTTACTCTAAAATAACATCATTTTTTATTTAACCACGTAAATTATTCTCAATCTTGTTTTAGTGGAAACATCCACGGAGATTAATCTTTGTAAATAAAGCGGACCTGGGAGAAACAGCCCCTCCCCAGGCAGTGCAGCATTCGTCCAGATGAAAAGAATGTGAAACTTGGGGCAAAGACGAGCACAAGAACTGAATCCAGCTGCTTCTTACACGCAGAGAAAACACTCCAAACTTTCCATTGCGTGAAACTTCAAGAGAAGAATGTGCTTTTTTCTTCCCTCCACATGTGCTGCGCTTATTAACTGAGGCCAAGTACAAAAAAAGGAGGGATAAGTAAACTGTGATTTTGATGTAGTGCAGCAGAGCCAACCAGCAGCTGCACGATAACAACGCTGAGCACAGAGACACTAACAGCAAGTGCTAATGGAGACACAGTAAGAGTGTGCATCTCTCTCCTCCTGTGGTGTGATCAGCACTTTGTAGGCCGCCTGCACTCAGCTCTGTAGTGCTGTGATGGTTTGATTGTGGACAAAAACAAGACAGCGCCGCCTTCAAACCAAAATAGTTTCTTGAGAAAAGACACATCAATGCCAACCATTAGCTCAGCTCGAACAATTTGCAGAGCTAAAAGCATTGCAACGTGATGTCCAACGGTCAATACAAGAACAGTGTGGGCGGACAATGAGGTCGAACATGGCCTCCAGTCAATGACGTCTTCCCAAAGAGGTCTGGGACTGAAATGGAAATATCAATACGGAGTGAAAGAAGTCCTTATTGGCTCACAGCCTCTTCTTGACACCTGCCAGTAAAAGCTCTATGAGAAACAGAGACTAATCTCCCATGTTTTATTTCATGGAAACAAAAGCAAAGCACGCCACACATCTGTCACACACACAAACAAATGCCCTGAAATAAAACACAATTTTCACATTTCTTGTTGTTGTGGAATCCACGTTATAGAGCGAGCGCCAATGTGTCTGCAAGTCATCCCATTTAGAAGAAAGCTTCATTTTTGCCAACTCAAAAGTTGCACACAGAGTCATCCTGAAAGACAGAAGCACTTGGCAGCATCAGACAGGCAACGCATGACTTATTATGCATCTTATTGTGCATCTTCTTATGTGTCCTTAAGGCAGCAAACAGCCACTCAATTGGGAATCTGGATGACTGTGCTGTGCGTAGATGTCAGGGTAACTCTTTGTATTAAAGGTGCACATGCTCACCATTAACCAGCTGCTCATTTGAATTCACATGAATAGCACATTGGCTCGTTTAAAGATCATATTCCTCTCTTATTCTGCCATATTATTTATAAGCTACATTCTATAAATGCAAAGGGCAACTTACGACTTCTCTCTTAATCGCCTTCCAATTATTATTTACAGTATGAAAACGTTTGCAGAGTAAGGCATAAAGAAATGCTTTGAAGGTCCAATCAGTGGGATGTGTAGTGAGTGAAATTATAAAGTGATCTTACTATATGATCAGACATTAAGGAAACATGCTATGTTGAAGTGCTGGCTTCTCTGACAACAATGCAGCAGCCAGTATGTCCTCCTTCTAACTTTAGATTCTGGTCCTGAATGCTCTGGATTTGTTTGGACCAGAGAAGGTAGGCGGTTTTACGACACCTCCACACGGCTGTTTTGGACGCCCCTCGGTTTGTCAGATATGAGAGCAGTTATCAGGTCAAACCAACAGGTGTTGCAGCGATGGAAGCGGGCAAGAGAAGTGGTTCAGATAGAAGTGATTGTACCCGACCTAAAAAGCCTCTGCATGTTTCTAATAAGCTCCACGAGCAGAAACGTGCTCAAACTAGGATCAATATTGGAGATGCTTTTGAAAAATGGAGAGAGGTTAGAACACAGAAAGGTTTACAGACTGATGCAGAGCTGGATAAACACTGAAGCTTCAGAGTCCACCACATGGCAACCTGTGTGAGCATCCACTCTAGAGAGGAGGGGGCGGGGGGAGACAGCTCTCTACAATGTTTTGAAATTAGTCTGCAGTACCCATTTTACATAGTTAGATTTTGCTCCTTTAAGAGCCTCCTAATTAACTACTGGTAATTAGGAGGCAGTATGCTAATAACATGCATGCTAATGAGCAAGAAGTTAATGTGTGACCTTAATATAGAGTGTAATTGAAGAGCACAGCAGCAGTTTACAGTACATGTAGTCTTTAGAGAATCACCATACAAAGGTTCCAGGTTGTATACCGTTCGCTGTGATGAAAGGCATAACCGTCAGGAAAACATAATCACACACCCAACAACACTCAAAATCTATTAAATAATCCTCTCTTCAGTGATTTTACAGATTTGTTTACATGATAGAAGCATTTCAGCTTCAGCAATGTCTCTGTTATGGCACACGTGTCACCATTATTTACAAAATAATCAAATGCCACGTGGTAGTTGTTGAGTACTTGTGTTTACAAG
Source organism: Labrus mixtus (assembly GCF_963584025.1). Classification (NCBI taxonomy): domain Eukaryota; kingdom Metazoa; phylum Chordata; class Actinopteri; order Labriformes; family Labridae; genus Labrus; species Labrus mixtus. The sequence continues at coordinate 8,178,364 of NC_083620.1, forward strand.
TAGGTAAAGACGTTATTGGGGGAGTGTGTGTGTGTGTTTTGTAGAGGGTTCATGATGTGAGTTAACTGCAGCACAGAAGGGAGACAGGTATAGAGTCAAGCATGGTCCATGGTCTTAGTCGAGCCTGATCCAGTTTTTCCACTTGTAGATCAAGGCCTCCATGTTTCTGCTCCCTTCTCTTAGCAGTCCACTCTGAGGAGTATCGTTGCAGTGACCTGGTCTCCGAGCGTCTATGCAGCAGCCTTTGCCACCTGCTCCGCCTGCCTCCTCTGGTTGTAGGCGTTGTACACGTCCAGGAACATGTCCTTGCACGATATGCGAGCGTTCAGTTTGGAGCAGATGAGGAAGGAGCCGGCCATCTTGCGGTGGAGGGAGTACGTCTCCTCTGGTGGTGGGGTGAGACGGTGGCGCAGCATGACCGGCACGAGGCTCTGGATCCGTTGGGTGGTGCTTTGGGTGCCGAAGTCGAAGGGCTCTGAGGACGTGAAGGCTTCACCGAGGATCATCACAGCCTCTACATGAGCATCTGCGAAGGCCTGGTGGAGAGAATGAAGAACTGTTACAATGGCTCTCTGTGTGAAGGAGAGCAAACAATGTCACACAAACTGACAACAAGCTGCAATATGAGCTTTTAATCTCTGAAGATGTTTGAGGAAATGTTTACTGGAGGGTTATGTCCTAAAAGGAAAAGCAGGCAGAATTAAGGGCGCACTCTCCTGAGCATGGTCACCTCTACATACGTCACAGTCTTTATCATAAACATGTCAGTCATTCCTTTCCCTGCAACGTCATGTGTCCACCAAATATCTCAGAAATTCATTCAAGAATATAAAATCACTTTATTCTCTACAACAGGGGTCTCCAACAGGCAGCTCGGGAACTACCAGTAGCTCGCGGGCAGGTTTTCAGTAGATCGCCTATCGGTTGACCGACTGTTAAAAAAATTTAAGAAAATCTGATGACAGTAAATGCAGCTCTTCCCACTATTCATATATTTGGCCCATAAAAACAAGTGTAAAGTAGTCATGTTTTCTTGGACATTGATGTGATTTTTCAGCAACATAGCTTACTATGCGGCACAAAAAGAAGTGTAAAATATTCATGTTTTCTTTTTGGACCTTGATGTGAATTTATGATTATTGATAAGCATACATACAGTAGCTTAATTCAGCTGATGTGTGCTATGTAAATAAATGCAAGCGATTTGATGCAAGTAGCTCTTGGCCACTTTCATTTTTTTCAAAGTAGCTCTCAGATGAAGAAATGTTGGAGACCCCTGCTCAACAAGATACATAAAATAGTCTTAAGAGGAGACGTAAAAAAATCTTGAATCAAGTTCAGATAGTGTCGGTAAAGTAGGAGGAGACACATTCATCTGAAGAAGACATTAGAGACAGAGGAGGATAAAGTGTATCAAAAATAAATGAGCACAGCGGCAGAGACTAAAATACCTCACCTTGGCCTCGAAGCCTGTCAGAAATTTCAGGTCCTTGGATTTGGAGAGGACAGTAGCTCGATCGCCCACAGACGCTGCGTGCACCACCTGAACACACAGCACACAAAGTGATGACACGGATGTTACGATCATGTTTATTCAAAGAGCTCCGCTTTAAGCACTGCCAGACTGCAGCAGCTGCAGGTAGCAGAACGGGTACACACACTTGTGATGGTGTGTGACTGTTTTCACTGGTGCTTCATTATTCACAGATATATCTTGTAGAAATCCTGTTCTGAGGTTCACTGGCTGCTGTCAGACTCATCGTACCTGTATGTAGTCATCTGTGAAGGACTCTGGGTAGCTTCTGCATGCACCGAAGTCCAACAGAACAACCTAAAGACAAGATACAACTGTTAGGCCTCTTGCACAATATAAGGTTTATGCTCTTGTAGAAACATAAACATATTTATTTAAAGGGGACATATTATGAAAAATCCACTTGTACAGTGTTTTTGAACATTTATTTAGGTAACCTGAGTGTCTACTGACCCACAAAATGTGAAATAAACCCATCCAGTCCTTTGTTTGTGGTCTGCATAAGTCTTACAACACAGAGAAAAATGCTCCGTTTCTAATTTGCTCACCTTGTGATGTCACAGTGGGATTCTAGTAAAAAAAAAAAATACCCTCCCCTCCTGTGTTGTCTCCGGCTGCCATGTTTTTCCCAGGGGGCACGCTGACGAGTTGCCATGGAAGCTTGAAGCTGAACTCGTGTCGGCACCCGTTGGCACACCCGCAGGTTGAGGAGGGGCTCATTGCATTTAAAGAGACACACACACCAAAACGGAGCGTTCTGAGAGAGCTGCTTTACACAGGGTCACAAACCTCCTCTGGTGCTTGATTCATTTTATATTTTGACCAAAGCACAGCACAGATGTTTCATTTAGACCACAGGGGACTGTTTGAAAAGGTGGAAAAAGGGTATAATATGTCCTTTTTAACAAGGAATCTCTTCCTATGTGAGACAATGCATTCACAACTTGACCACCAGTCTCCTCTCACCTTGTTGGTGTCCGAGTTGTAGAAGAAGTTAGACCAGTTTGGATCCGTCTGCATGAACCTGAACTCGAACAACTCCCTGAGACACAGCTGGAGGATGCTGAAACAGATCTGCAGGCAAGAAGAGAGCAGAGGTTTTTTGTTAATCATGTTGTTTTTACTTGTACTCTAGCATATTGAGCACGCACCATAGACTGTGTAAATCCTGGACGAAGACTCAGTGACGTCACCTATCGGTTTCTGAACATTGGATGGGCGCAACATTTGGAATGCTTTGTCGAGGTAATTTTCAGTCAACCTAAAACCAGACTAAAAGCTGGAGCTGAGGCGGCCTCCTGCCCCCTTCAGTCAGCATTCCCAGTGCATCCTTCCCATTGCAACAATATTGAGGAAATACCTCCACAAATGGGAACCAGGAGCATAAAGAGTGAAAAAAAAAAAAACTCAACCATACCTGGTTCCTGGTCTCTTGGTCTAGGTCTACACAACGGTCCAGTGGGACTCCCTGTACCAGCTCCATCGCCAGCACCCTGCGGCCCGACAGCTCATCGATCACCTCAGGGACTTGGAAAAACTCCTCTCCCTCCAGCAGGGACCTGGAGGACAGACGAGGATGTTGGAACAGAAAGTTAAAAACACATTCGGGTGCCGGTTTTGCTCAGAGGTTGGATTGTGCGCCCCGCTTAGATGTGCTACTGTGGGCCCTTTGCTGCATGTCATCCCCCACTCTCTCCTCCCAACATTTCAAATCTCTTCAGCTGTTCTATCGACGCTGTGTTGTGTGTTGTGATGCATTCGAGTACTGCAGGAAATTTGATTATTTACAGAATTGGTTCTGTGTCTGTATTATTTTCTCTATTTTATGATGATTTTTGTCTCCAACCCTGAAGGGGGGATGGTTAGAGCCAGATACTTGCCTCTATAAAAAATAGTTTTCTTTGATCTATGAGAAGGGAAAGGTCAGGAACAGAAAACAGGATTTAAGCTGTCTTGAGTTTGTTTATGTTGATAGTTTTCAGCTCACTTTTTCTTTTTTCATCTTTCCTGGTTGCACTTATTCAATTATTATTATTATTATTATTATTAAATTATAGTCCACCGATTGGGACCCTCAACACTGCCTCCTAGGTCACCATAAACCCCCTGACTACACTACCCCACAGGTAGGCTTTAGGGTCCAATACACAACACAAACCTACCTGAACTTCTTGGCACTCTCCGCTTCCCTCTTGTAGTCACACTCCCATGCAAGCTCCCTCTGAAGAACATCCAAGCTGCTGTCGGCAAACAGACCTGTGGTGAAAAATAAACAATACAGTAATGTGAACTAAGTGAAATACAACAGTGAGATGTTTGGTTAGAACATTAGTGTTGGAGATTCAGCATAACAGGGAAACCAGTAACATGTAACTCCTCTTCTGTTTGTCACTTACTGACGATGAGCTGTGAGTACAGCACCACCTTCTGGTCTAAACGGAAGTTGTGAAAATGCTTTAATGAGAGGACAGAAAGGAGAAGCATGTGTACTCAAGAGGGGCATTCAGAGGGACGAGGCGCTTACTGTTTTCCCAGGGAGCACCTGTGCCCCGAGAGAGCACAAAAAGACATTTAGGGGCACGATGAACACGTATCAAATAATGTGTTTTTCTGTAATATATGTATATATTTTTTTATTTAAAACGGACAAAGCTACAAAAGACGGGTGAGGCGATGAACCAGAGAAAATGACATTATTGGCATTGCCGTGCGCAACATGGCTACTACTGAAAATTGTACTTATAGGACGTAAGAAGGTATGTTTTGAAAAATCAATTATTGGACGTTTTGAATCGATTCATAATCTGAAGAAATGATTCTGACGCGAATTGACTCTTTCCAACAGCTCTCTCATTTAAGACGAAGAACTCATTCATCAACTTTTAAAGTTGCAACAATACGACGTGGCAGCTGCCAGAGCCTTTTATGTGTAAGTGCCTTCACCTGACAGAAGTAGCTGCATTCAATCATTAAGGCATGTGTATAAACAGTTTATCAGTGAAGGCAGGAAGCAGAAAGATGTATTGACGCAGTCGTTACCTTCTGGAAGGACCACGCTCATTTTCAGAACTGACATCAGGTTATTTATGTCGCTGCTGATGCTCTCTGCAACTCCAGGGTACTGAGGGAGTCACAGGAAGGAAAATCAATGCAGGCGGAGACAGACAGACGTTATTAGGAGAGATGGAAATAGAGCGTGTTTTATTACCTGGATCTTCATGGCGATTTCTCGCCCGTCTTTTAATACCCCATGATGCACCTGGCCAATGGAAGCCGCAGCGAACGGTTTGTCCTCATAGGATGAAAGCTTCTCACGCCAGCCTGCTCCCAGTTCCTCCTCCAGAACTTTCTACACATTCAGAAAAGTGGAGAACACTTTCACTCTCTAAGGCACCAATGAACAGACAGACTTAAAAAGAGAGACCGGGGTCTCTACATGTTTCTAATGCTCCTCTAATCAGAAACCCTCACAGTCTATAAGATGACACATGGTGCGTTCCATTTGATCTCGGAAGTCGGAAACTCCCGGAGTTACCGGTCTGAACTTCCATCATAAGTGTGTGAGCTTGGGGCGCTGGTGGCGCAGTGGTTAGTGCGTTCGCCCCATGTATGGAGGCTGTAGTCTTCCAAGCGGGTGGCCCAGGATCGAGTCCAGCCTGTGGCTCCTTTACCGCATGTCATTCCCCACTCTCTCTCTCTCCCTGATTTCTGACTATCCACTGTCCTATCTCTCCATTAAAGGGACAAAAAGCCTAAAAACAAATCTTTAAAAAAATGAAGTGTGTCAGCTGGAGCGCCGAGACAAAGGAATTCCTGCAGTAATTTGACGGATTCACTCGCGACAGCACAAGATAATACGATATATGTGGTATTAAACTCTAAATAAACCTTAGAAACACACAAACCGTCATTTTTCTGAGTGTTTTATTCTGAAAATAAACCGGATGTTTTAATGTTGTTATGGTGTCTGACTTCCTGTCCTGCTTGTTCTTTTTTATGCAGAGACGCAGTGCAGCAGAGCCAGTGGAAGCAAACACACCGAGTTAAAATCCAACATGGCGGCTACCTGCAACATCAAGTTTTTGTGTTATTAAATCAATCACACCGATAGCATCGTACATGTTCTATCTGTGGACATGTACGGTTAACTCGGGTGTGATGTCATTCCCAGCTTCGAGATCTGAGGGAAATGGAACGCACCACAGAAGTGTCGGACGCAGACGGGGGAGGAGGTCATGCTTACATTCATCTGCCAGGTAGGCATGAAGTCTGCGCTCTGCCGGACCCTCTCAAAGATCCTCTGCAGCTGGGGGTTGATGAAAGAGTTGTCTGGAGGAAAAATCATGAAAGGCTGTAAGAAGGGAAAAAAAAGGTGCAGTACCTGGAACTCCTCAGTGACCATGAGAACATCAGCATCAGACCCGTTTCCACCAAGCGGTCCGGTTTGGTTCAGAACAGTTTGGTACCCTAACCCCTCATCTTGCTCGTGTTTCCACAGTTAGCTGTTACTGTAAGCCGGAAAGTGATAGCTGTGTCAGCTAAACAAAGGGCAACAATGGAGGACATCCATGCAGATTTCTGCACCTTCGAGGTCGTCCACGGGGCTGAGCTACACGCCGCCAGTAGTCGCAGATCACAAAAAAAACAGCCTTGAAATTACTCTCTTGAAATCCACGGGATTTTTAAGCATGACGCGTTTAGTGTTTGTTCTTTATCACAGCAAGTGTCAGAAGTGACGATTATTTCAACCAATCAACAGACTCCAGTGTGTCTGGCTAAAAGTAAAAAAGTATGACGATACGGATTGTTTTTTTTTGGTACCATTCACAACTTTTGAAGGTGGAAACGCCAACTGAACCGTACTGAAATCAACGGGACCGCTTGGTGGATACGGGATTATAAAGTATGATTCAAAGTGATGCTACTGCCACATTGTAGGCATCTATCATTTCTGTGATGTGGAAATATGACACTTGAAAGTCAACTGGATTTAAAAAAAGGTCGTAATACATGTTGTAAAATAAAAATGGATCAAATGAAATGGATTATGCCGGTCCAGAACAGCGAGTACCTTGAATGCTGAGCATCTGTCCAATCTTGAGAGCGGCCCCACGGACCTTGCACAGTGTGTTGACTATTCTCTCAGCGTTGGCCTCTGACAGGAGCGGAGAGTCCAACAGCGCATTCACGTCTACAAAACAGAAAACATGTACAAAAGCATAAACGAGATGAATCTGCTTGAGGAGTTATCTGGTTCCCTTTTTAAAAACCTGTGTCCTACATTAACCACTCTTCACTGAACATATTCTAAAGGCTGTTTGTATGTTCTGGTCCAGAGCTTGGCAGGTGGCGACATGTTGAGAAGAAACTTCTCTGGGGCTGACCTGGGGGGGAATACTGCATAGTTCACAGAGCAGATCATTAAGAGATCGTGCTGTGAGGAACACGGCTCACTGACCAATCGGTTCTCATGATGGTGGAGGTCTGTGCGCTGATCAAGAGAGGGGAGAGAAACATGGAGGACACTGAGTGTGTTTTCCACCTGTGGCTTGATCGCTTTGTTTGGATTCAGACGGGAAAGTGAAACATTTTTGCATATTTCCTTTGAGCCATTTTGTGCTCACAGTGCAATATTTTAAAGCGTGCCAAATCAAGCCCCAACGCAGGGCTGTCCGTACACCATTACATCATCGCTTCCATTTCCCAATGTGTAGGTAAACAAATGCTATGAGTTCCAGTTGCACTTTGCATTGTGGGACACCGCAAAAACCTAACCTACCAAAAAAAAACAAATCGTGGGTTGCCTTGCAGCAGCGATGAGGTCAAATTCCTGTCAAATGTTTGACACTGCTCCCAAAAACACAGAATACTGTTAACAAATTTGTGGATCAGCGCATGAGCGAGAGGTTTCACTGTTTAATGTGTGCTCCTCTTAACTGGTGACCTTGAGCTGCAGCTGAACTAAAACGTCTTGAACATTCAGACATATGATGAATAATGAACTTAAGGAGAGAAACATTAGTTATTATATTCAAATCTATTGTTCAATCATTTATAAGCCTTAATTCACTGTCTGTGTCTCAGTTTTGCCTGAATTTGTCGCTGCAGTTGTTTTTTGATTTTGGATTCTGTTTTTAAACTTCTTCATATTTGCTTAATACCACAGGTCGCTCTGAGTTTGTAAAATATGATCATAGTAGTAGTATGGACCCCAGATGCCCATCAGTGTGCTGCATGTGTAAAAAAAAAAAGAAGTTTTTTTTTTTATAAGCATGGAAGGAGCATCAGAGGACAAGAGAAACAAGAAGAGGACATCTTTACCTCCTTTCTTTTTTCCTCCAAGCGACTGTTTTGCCACCTCTGCAATGGCACCAATCCCGAGTCCTACAGCCAGCCCTGCAGCGGCGAGACAGAGAGACAAGAGATTTTACATTAAGGGCCACTTAACACACCTTTCCTAGGTCATAGATCTGTCCATCGATGACTAACTTGGGTTGTTTGAATGTTTATATTTCTATGATACCAGCAAAAAAGCAAGCTTTATATTTTAAATGAGCGTAATGTTCTTACCACCGAAATTAACCAGCCTGCTGATTCTTGTGGCGGGCACCTTCCTCTCTCTGGCACGGTCGCTCAGCTGAGGGAAGATGTATTGTGGTTATAAAATAATGAACACATCAATTATCTATAACATTGATGATTAGGCGTTTGGAAGCGGTTTTGGAAGCGTTTGTGCGCTGAGAAGGAAAGCGCTGCACGTCCAGCCTGTCTCCATGACAACAGTCTGTTGACAACGGCCGCTGTATGACCGACACTGCTCTGTTACTTTTTACTGAATGTTTTATATTTTAGATCGTTTTTCACCCGATCAGATATGAAGCAAAGAGGATGTGAGTACAAGACACGATCTGTAGGAGGCTAAAATACGGGGAATATCATACATTTAGAAAAGAGCGTCTGTGACGTCAACAGCGCCTTTCTGAAAAGTTGAGAGATCTTCAACTTGAGCACTCAGAGCGGCCGCACAAAAACGGCAGAGCGAGTATAAAAAAAGACGCTGGGCGCTGCGCATTTTGTCCAGGAGGCCGCTTTCTGCTGCGACCGCTCTCTACTCTACAACTGAAAAAAAAGACGCTGGCACTGAGGAAAAAATCTTAGGTGGACACGGGGCCTAAATCTTGTTCATAGAGACGAGTTAGTTTTTAAACCCACCTTCTGTCTGGCAGGTTTGACCAGCGACTGCTTCGCCTCCCTGGCTTTCTTGATGTCCTCTGGTGTGAGTCTGGCCACCACCGTGTCGTGGACAGACCGCCTCTGGTAGTAAAACCTGTGGAGAGCGGGCGATGTGTGGAGGAAGCGAGCGCTCTGTCCTGGCCATCCTGTCCCTGCAGAGCCTGCGCCTGGGGGAGGAGGACCTGATATGGGAGTGTAAGGGCAACGTTATAGAGACCCGATCTACTGCTTTAAAGTCGTTTTATATACCGTAGGCCCTGTGTCTGGCCTGTTGACCCTCAAGAAAAACCATATAAGACAAAAAACAGAGAGTGTAGCTGCATCTCAAGTCTCTTAAATGCTGTCTCCTCACTCCTCTGTTGAACCGGAAGCAGTTCCTGCCCCCATTTTAAGGAGCACGCAAAAGCCACTAAAGCTGCTCGGAGAAGAGAGGAGAGAGGTAGGTTGATCGGAGCGATGAGCGAGGATACATGAGAGCAGAGTTAAAGAAAACATTTTTACCGATGAGTGGATATCACTCTGTGATTGGACGCTGCAGAGGATCAAACTTTAATGACACTTCTCAACATCACCCAAGTCTAATAGCGGAGAAAAGACGGACCTTAAAACAGACGCTAAACAGACACAACGCACTTGAGCCGTGGAAATGGTCTGTGTGGTTTAAGCAGAACGCCATGCACAGAAAAAACAGACTGCAGGTTGTTCATGTACGGGTGTCTGTTACCAGGTAACATACAGAGACTATACACCGTTATCGTGAGTATTTTATTAGAATTAATAAAGCGCTCATGTGTGCAAACACAAACAGCTGTTAAAGCCGCCTGACAGCTGATGTCATTATCACAAACAGGCGTTGCTCCTCTTGATGCTTCTTCTTTATGATGATAACTAATAAAGTGTAAAAAGTTATTCCACGGCCGACCTTTTTACCCACCATGAGTTGGAAATGACCGCAAGTGGCTTTTTTGATTGTAAAATTCAATACAATCCTGTTACATTCGACGGGGCCAATGACATTAAAACACATGTGCCAGACTCTTTTTCCACCCAGACTTTACTGGCGTCTACAGTACCTGTTGGCGTCTCGGCTGCAGCTCCGGCATCAGTCGGGAACTCTGAGCCCATGGCCCATTTGGCCGCCTCATCAGGGTCCACGTTCTCCCAACCTTCAGCGTCCGGGAACACATCCTCCTTCACTGACTGTTGCTATAGAGACGCAGCAGAATTGGAGTAGTAATTATAACCAAAAATGTACTCGTGTAAATATAACTTGGGCTGCATGTAGTTGGTACCTTAATCGTTATTTAATCTTTACATTGTTATTAATTAAGTGCAGATAATGTGGGTGTCACAGGTGAAAGTTCATACCGCGTTTCCGCCCATGAAGGTGCCAACCAGACCTTCCACCACATCCTGCACAGCTTTGACCCCTGCTCCCATGGTGGAGTTGCAGGTCATTAACCGAAGCTGTTCTCCCTGAGTGTTGACCATGGCGGACCCCACTTTACCTGCCCCACGCAGCACCTGCAGGACTTCTGAAAGCATCACTGCACACCAAGAGAGAGAGAGAGAGAGAGAGAGAGAGAGAGAGGAGAGGGTCAGGCTGCATTGTGTAAATGTTGAGGGTGACAGTAAAAGAAAATGATTTACAGGGCACGCCCACCAACAAATGTATCCTAAGTGAGAACATATTTGAACATGCATAATACATCCGAGTTGATATTTCTTTACGAGAAGCAGAATACGGGATTATAGGGCAAACATGTTGAATGTACTCATCATGTCAGGTAGTTTAACCTTGGCTGTGTCAGGTTACATGCTAATGTCTTATGAACACGTGTGGCTTAACAGTGTAGAGAATAACTGCATTAAATATAAATAACAACACATTTACACAAACGTTATACGACAACATCACGACACACTCTCAGCCACCTTTAATAAAAGTTAGATATCCCTGTTTATTGTTGGTGTTAAACAAGTTGTGTAAGGCCAGCAGAAATCACAAGCTGGCGAAACATTCAAACACATTTTCACGAGGGTTAATTATTCCACCTGAAGACAATAAACTATTAAAACACACAGTATGACAATAAAGAGACTCACTTTTTATTTAACTACGTTATCCAGGTTTTTCTCGGTGGATGTCCTCCTCCACACCACTCTATCTTCTCTGTTTTGCAACGAGTCAAATCCCGGAAGTTGAAATTTAACAGACACCAACCACAGTCCGACCTTTGATATGTAGGCGGGACCAATATGACATGTAATCATTATGCCAATGGCAGTACAGAACATCAGATGGAGGCGTGTCTAGTGGGGCTGATTGTCCAACCACAGTCCTCTGAAGGCGGGCTTAGAACGGCATAACGTCAAATGAAAAATTAGCGGGGTGACGTTGTGGTGAATCCGTTCGTGCACGTGCAGCTGTTAGCAACAGTTACCAAACAAGAAAGCGGAAGTAAAGCATACAAATTAATATTTTATTATAAATCTCTTTATATTTCTAAGCAACGTTTTACGGTCATAAATGTAAATTTACCAGAGTAAATCCCCACTTTCTGTATTTTCATAAAAACTAAGTTATGCATTAAAAAAAAAAGAAATTGTGAATTTGTGCTCATAATTTAATTTTTATTCTTAATGTAAACTTCCTGTTTAGTTGTCATTGTCATTTTTTGCTTTTTATTTGTTTCATACTTCTTTTTTAATTTATGTGTTTTCATTATTGTTCAATAGTCTTTTACACCTTTTCCTACACAGGATATATTTTTTATTTTCTTGGTATAGATGTATGGGTTTTATACGGGGGGGGGGGGGGGGGGGCTGTACCATCACTGGGAGTGTACTAGTATAGAATAAGCGTATCTGGTTTGGGCATAAAGCAAACTTATATTGACATTAAGGTCTCGTTCTACTTCAAAGAAATACTGTTAGCAGATGGATGGATACATGGGGGGCACACTGTGCATTATCTGGCCCTCTGCTGGACAAAGGAGGTGCTGCAAGTTTTTCTTTTTTACTCCAAGCAAATATGAGCAAAACATAAACCACACAAAACACTGTATTTCCCCCCACCACCTTTACTGTTGATCGATCTGTTTCTGCTTTAAGGATATTTTTTACAGACTGGCCTTTAAGCTAACAGATCATTTTATCAGAGCTCATGTGTGCATATCTTATCTTTACTGTTTCATTTAGTTATAACCTACATTTGACATTTGCTCTTTTAACTTGTGTTGTGTTTTAACTGAAGCTCTGAATGGTCTCTTTTAAATTGCTTCTGTAACGTTAGCATTTTGTACTCCAGTCTCGAGAAGTGCTCTACAATTCAAAGTATTATTATTATGACCATATGTGGTATACTGTTAGTGTATAGGTATATAAGTATATGATGAGGGTTTAATTTGCCTGTGCACTTGTCTTTTTTTCTTAATAACATCTTTATTTAAATGATCATTCAGGAAAATGAACAATTTCAAATTCTTGCTCTTAGATTTCACAAAATGTACATCTGAGTTGTTTGTTTTCTGTGAGAGGTCAAAACAATCATGAGATATGGACATCCATTAATGCAGTAGTTCCCAACATTTTTCTCTTTGATTATTTTCCCATTATGCACTTCAAAAAATCAAAATAATAAAATTTGAAAAAAGCATTTAGTTGAAATACAATTTGTGAAATTTCGATATTTTCTTTCCATTTAATGTTAATTTTACGTAGCCCCTGAAGTCCCAACAAGTGAACAAAAATATCTTGTGTGCACAACATGATATTTATTTATATAAAGACTTTTGTCTCTAAGTGCATACAAAAAAAACCCTCCTCTCGTTGTTTATTTCTCTGCCTGGCTCTAACCTTCTTCTAGAATTGAAACTGAATTTAATTATATTATTTATTACACCTTGTCGACACAGTGACCTTTAGTGGTTGTGATTTTATGGGATGTCCAGTGTAGTGACAGTGAGAGGGGGGTCGGGGGGGGCAGTAGAGGGAGGGAGCAGAGCCGACGCCATATATGGGCATACCACCGACTCTGCTCTGCTATTGGCTGATGGCTCTATGCAGCTGCTTGTCAACAAGATGGCCTTCCTCCTCCTGCCGTTTTGACACTGATTATTTTGGTATCCCCGAGAACATACCGTAAAAAGCTTGTGTCACTTCTAAATAGATAGCGGGAGAGCGACTGCTCGGAGTCCTAACAAGGCATACAGTCAGCTAGGCTTTGTCCAGACAACTGACAGGCACACCAGCCTCGACAGAGACCATCACTACACAAGGTTGATAACAGAAAGTCGACGTTAGCCAGCTAGCTAGCTACTAAGCTAGCTTAGCTACGTGGACACGAATAGTTAACTCGTGTCACCTGCATTCAACCAAACTGGTTTGTCTCGGGCGAAATACAATAAGGAAACACTTGTCATCGACAGTTTGCAAGTCAAGAAGATTTCCCCCGTGGATTAACCTTGCTAAGGTGAGTAAAGGAACGAAACGTTCAGCTAATATATATTTTTACCTTGTTAGCTCGCTAGCTAGCGCTGTCATGTTATTATGCAGGTAAGTTGTGCTATCCAGTTAGCAAGCTTGTTAGCCAACAGCGGGTCTAATTTACTACATTAATAAACCAATTTAAACTATTATGCTGCTATGAACTTTGATTTTTAGGTCATAATTAATGTTAAATATCAGCTGACTTAAACATACCAGGTGCTGTTTATAAAGAACATGAACATTTTACTACGACGGTCACTGTTTGATAACAAGTTGTTGTTTAAAGTCGAGCTGTGGTGATTAATAAATGTATAATTAAATATCAGAGGAATCTGTTGATGTTGTGGATGTTTGGGACACAACACTTGTTGTTTGTAACTAGAGTTGAAGTTGGTATTATGACATGAAGTATTGTAGGGTTAATAGGAGAAGTGATATTAAAGTGTCCCTCAGGCCTGCGTCTGAACTTAACATACAGTAAGGCCTACATAATGATTGTCTTTACATACTAGTTAACTTTTTTAATATTGAATGAAGGATTCTAATGAATGTACAACACAGCCTCGCAATCAGACAGATAGGCTAACATATACAAGTCCCAGAGTAAATCACTTTAAACATCAGCAAACTAAATTAACATGTTGTCAGTGCTTTAATGTGATCAGTCTTGAGGACTGTCTGAAGAGATACTGTCAAACAATGTTTGTTTGTTTTTATTTATATCCCAGTTAGCTTTTGCATGACAGCAGCTCTATTCTTCCCGATTTCCAAAATGACACTACAACAATACGCATAACATCACAGTACAACCAACAACAATATAGCAGTATAATGATAGCACTGAACACACGTCAAAGTAAAACATACAATTACTACATAATAATAAATGAAACTATTCACCAATACGTATATACACAAAACAAACACGCTCCTTACTATTCACCCACACTTAGACACACACACACCCACACAAACATGGGAGAAAATAGAAAAGCTCAGACCATGTGACCCTAACTGCAAGACTACCAATTACTGAAACTCATCTTTAAATAATGATCTTTAAGTTACTAATATTGTGGTGTTGTGTGGTAGAAAAAGGGAGTGAGTTCTTTCATTGCTCTGTACATCAGAACTTTGAACTGATGTGTTGGATTTTGGAAAATGAATAAATAGGATAATATACTACGTATGTTGAGACAGTGGCCTTTGTGATTGCAGAAACAAATCTTGAATCAAAGTCTTGTGGCGATGTTGCAGCAGATACTCCCACAGACAGTCCCTCACAGTCAGACAGCCACTCTTCCTAGGTGTCCCGACAGAAAGGCGGCTCTCAATGTAATAATGTTTCTGAGCAGACTGCTGGAGTGATGCACTCAGCTCCATTGTTCTGCTGACAGTTTGCTGCAAAGCTGGCCTGCTGGCTGCGCTTCTGTTGCATTGTCTCCACAGGCGCGCATGCAGTGAGGGAGATTGAGCTAAGATGTTTTGGCATGCTTGAGTATTATCATTCGTCAGCTTTGGGCCATCTGGCTAAAATGCTGTGAAAAGTGCGAGAGGACAGTTTGAGTGATGCTGAGTTGGAATGGCACTATTTTGTATTTACTTCGGTAAAGTGGTATACCAGTTAAATTAAAGATTTTAATTTATGTGGCACTCTAGGTTCAGATAGTGTCTGTAATTTATGCAGTGAAAATATGATCCTGATGAGGTCGGTTGCCAAACTGCTATTGGTTTGTGTAGGGAAATGATTCACTCTAGCAGAAAATAAGGTTTCATATGTTGGGGAAAAACCTGTCAGTATCTTGCAGATGCCAACAGCTGGATAGATATTTGTGAAAACATCCGCATCTTGTAGATGTGTTGTGTGCAACAATTTTGTGAAATTGTACAGATTTTCCCCTCTCTGACTGCAACAGTAATCCACAAGCATTTGACTCTTAAGCCTCGTTTACACTTGCACAAAACTCCTGAAATGTTCACTCAGGCTTCATCCGTAGTTTCTCCTGCCAGCCCCCTAGTATTTGTTTCTGCAGAAAGTCAGAATGAGCTGATGTGAGAAGAACTCAGCAGGGTTAAAATCAGGAGAATTCACCTCGAGCAAGTGGGAGGGGGTGGTGATGTTTATAACCTGTGATCAGTGCGCAACTATAGACTGTCTGAAGCGTCCGTTAAGATCTCAGTGCACGTAATTAAACCGCTGCATCATCTTTTATGACAAACAGAACAGAAAGGATTTCAGGGCAGTCCTAGTGAAATTCTCTAGAAATTTTAAGGATTGCATATGTGAAAACAGCTATAAAGAACAGTGTGAAAGGCATTTTTGTATTTAGGCATTTTTTCCGCAATGTTGAGAAAAGCTGGAGCGAAAGCTTCCAGGGGAGTAATGATGCACACAGTTACCGACATAATGTACATGGCTGTATGTGTTTTTTTGTAAAAGCTTTAGTAGGACCATCACTGCACACTTTCACACTGCTACTTGTGTCACTAAGGTTGAACATGTCTTTCCTGCTGGCTTCATTTTGAAGTGATAATTATTCTATATGTGTAAATAGTTCAGTGATAATAGATTCAGAAATGTCTTCATTCTCCTCTGGCTGTGTATTTGTCAGACAACTTAACACCTAATGTTGCAAACCCTGGCACTACAGTGTTGCTGCCGCTGTGCTTGGAAAGGATTTGAAGGATTAGGTTGATGCAGAAAGCTTAAAACCAAACCCAAGCCTTCAGTTGCAGGGGCTGTTTCAAACGAAGAGAAACAAGTAAAAGTAGTTTCAGCACTAATTTAAGCCAACCATTTGGGAGTAATGCGACGCTATAATGGGAATATTTGTCTTTATATCAATGCTATGTGTAGTTTGACTGAATCACAATATCAACAAAAGAGCGGAGGAGAACATACTGGAGAACAGAAAACATAATGCAGCAGCTTAATTACGTGCACGGAGAGCATAGCAGTCATGTGGAGACCGTTTATGGTCGTGCACAGATCGCAGTACTCCCCAATGAAGTACTGAAAATGGATTGAGATTGGATTGACTCTCTGACCGTGTGTGGATGTGAGATGGTGGTATGTGACCGTGTATGTGAAGTCTCTTAAGCCGTTTTCACATATGCACATCTCAAAATTTCTAGGGGATTTCTGAAGGACTGCACCTGAAATTCTCCAGACCATCTCTGTTGGTGGGGGGGGGGGGGGGGGGGTCTCCTGAGAAAAGACGGTGCGTAAGTAGAATGACGCAGAAGTGAAAGACGGAGCAACAGAGTCCGCTATATGGCGCTAATTTGCTTTTATATCATTGCTATGTGTAGTTTGACGTAAGGCCCAAAACCTTACCTTTAAAGTAGGGCTGAACGATATATTGTTTTTAACATCGCAATGCTGATGTCAGCATGTGCAGTACTGACATCGCAGGACTCTGAATGCTCAGGGGAGGTGATTGGAGCTCCTCATTGTGGTGTCAATTAAAAGCTGCATCATGTTGGTTGTTCTAATTGTGTAGTTCCCCGTCTTCTTGCCATATTTGCACACAGTTTTTGTCTGGTCTGTTATCTTCTCACCTGTTTCATTTTCTGCCTTGTGGAAGCCAAAATGCTTCCAGACCTCCGATTTAAAAGAGGGCAGTGCGTCCTCAATTTTAAATCTTGCTCTGTTGTGTGGCAGTCATTTTAAGGTCTTTGTTACAGCTCATTTTGTGCAACGATAAGATCACTAAAAAGAGCCGTTTTCATAGATCTTTGTTTGTGTTGCTAGTCGACATTTAAAGCATTAAACGGTGAACTACAGTGAATAATTTTCTGTTTTACCTTGGATATCTCATGGAGTTTATACATTTCAATCATTTGAAAATAGAGATATTAAGATATATATGCTTTTTCATCAATGCAATAAAACGTAAGGGATCGTAGAGAGCAGGAGGTGACAGAATGGAGTTTATCCTGCAGAGACCAACAGGAATAACCTGGCTGTGTGTTTCCCACTCCTTGCCAAATGTTGGCTGCACTGCACAATTATCTTACTTGCCAGATAACAGAGGAGCAGTGAAATTTTGTATTCATCTTGAGTTTCAGTGTAGATCGAGCGCTATCCAAAGTATCCCGACCATCCTAAATTCACACCCAAGCGAGTGCTCATAATTCTGATCTGTGGTTTGTTGAAGTGGCTGACGTCCAGTGTGTGAAGTGGAGCACTGCAGTGGGTGGATTGTCTCTTATCTGGCCCCTCGTTTAAGACTGTCCAGTCTGTTATGAGAGAGATGGATTCCTATGATGCGGTGAGAGGGAGGTCAAAAGAGGAGTCGATGGGAAGAAGGCAGAGAATAAAAGTGGTTAAAGAGAGAAAGTCATACGGGTTCACGGAGAGAAAGGGCAGTAAAAAGGGTTTACCAGCTTTTTTTCTCAACGGTATAATCTGCCTGCTCTTAGCTGTGTTGTTGCTGTGTGATTATGGGGAAAGCATTTGAGTTGTTCCAAACACTGTGTGGGTGGTGTGTGTGTGCTTTTTGCACCTCCTTTGAGCCTTTCCATTAGTCAAAATGTACAAAGCTCCTCCCGTTCAGTGTGTCAGACGGAGAAGAAGAACAATGGCCTGTCTTTATGAATTAAAGGACTCGGAAACCAATCAGGGGCAAATGTGTCAACCTTTTGTAAAAGAAGCCCCTCTAACAATTTTGTCATGTGGTAGGCAGAGCTCTGAGTTCATCATTGAGACCATTTAATTTTAAGTGCGTATTTGTCTATTGCTGTAGAGGTCTGCCCTTCTGACAGTTTTTTTTGGGCCATTTTCCTCTTATGAGAAAAGAGAGGTCTGCACACTGTGCAGCTCCCAATGAGCAATTTTATTTTAAACAGGGCAACGTTCGATCAAAAAGATCTTCCTCAGGCAAGGATTTTAGATCGAAACATTGCTCATTGGGGGCTGCACAGTGTGCAGAGTGCGGCCCTTTCTCTTTATTGTGTCCTGCACCTGTATGCACTGTGTAAAAACACAGTGAGTGAACAAAGAGTAAATTAATAAGCAGGAAGTCAACAACTTTCTAAAGGAGAATGCAACTAGTCAACATAGCTACACACCTTTTTTAAATAATTGTCTCTGATAACTAGATCCAGGAGTGGTTGACCTGTGGTTGTTAAAAACCCGCCATTCAGCTAACAGACTGGGCTTGTGGTCACATCTGGTGCTTCCTTCTTACACCCAAAGCTTGAGACTCGAATGCTGATGCGAAGAGTTTGGTTGGACCCAAAACAAACCGAACAAAGTAAGGGGGGCTTAATACTAAATCTTAGTTTTCAATCTGCTAAATTAAGTTTCTCTCCAAAGTAGAGGTGGGGAAAAAATTGATTTATGTACAAATCGAGATTCTTATCTTCTGAAATTTTAAATAGATTCATAACTTCCAAAAATTGATATATATTTTTTGGCTAAGTGCTAATGCTAGCTCTTTCACTCAGTAGAATGCCAAATACAATACAATACAAAATACAATTCCTCATCATCTAAGCCTTGTGAGTCCTAATTAGCTAACAGTAGCTAGTTAACAGAATCACTGTCAGTCAGTGTTCTGGGGCAGTAATTTGAGTTAAAGGCAGAAATATTTTGATCAAGTCAACACAATATTTGATGTCAGGATGAGGTGAAGTTTCCTCTTTTGTTCTTTAAACTGACAGTGGAGCGTGCAACAGCAGTACTCCACAATCTCCTCCTCTGGGTTTTATTTCTCTGATTAAATTTTGTAGAAACACGACTCTCTGCAGCATGAGGCAGGCTTGTCACCTCGCCGGTTAGCGCACCCAGTTGAACAATAACTGTCTTCCATTTAAAAATTAAAAATTAAAACTAGTTAAGACACGTAGGTTGCAGCTGAGGGTGATACCTTCACCGTAGCATGCAGCAGTAAGAAGCCTTTCTTGCCCGACAGGTGGGTGTTTCCATAAGGGTGTGACTTCATGGGAAAGCTATGAATACTAGCTTGTATTGTCCACTGAAACGCACCCTGCATGACATTATAATGTCATTATTCCAAGCTGGAAGTCCTGGGGATGTAACTATTAGTGCAAGTACACTTGAAAACTATTTCACATTGACTATGTGAGTTATTTAGGCTGTGGCACGTTGAGGTCTGCAGAGAGAGACTTTGTTGGTCTAGGTTTTTGAACATCATAGACCGGGGTTGAGGATCAGGCTAAAGCTGGAGTTCTTGCCACATGGAGGGAGTTTGTGAGTAAACGGTAAATACATCAAACTTAGCTTAAATGTTTTTGTTTTACAATTCATTCTTAGATCAATTTAGATGTGGTGTTGCTTTGTCAAAGAAGAAAACTGTATGATAGTAGAGGTTAGAAGCTACGCTAAACAGAAAGAATGATGGGGACGGTGGGATTTAATTCTTTAATGTATAATTTCAAGCAAAAGTAAAGTACTTGTTGTCAAGCTTTTGATCAGTGATGTATTATTTTATACATAGTGTTGGCCCATTTTGTCATTGACTCATTGATTTAAAAAAACACCTGCATCACATGCATTTATCGAAACCTTAACAATCTTAACAATTAAAGATTCTGAACACTTTGAAAAACAAGCAAGTTGGTGATTTGTTTTGTGTCTTAATTAAAACTAAAACATTGATTCGGGGTGGCTGTGGCTCAGTTGGTAGAGTCGGTCGTCTCCAAACGGGAAGGTTGGGGTTTCGATCCCTAGCTCCTGCAGGTGCATGTCTGATGTGTCCCTGGTCAAGACACTTAACCCCCAAGTTGCTCCTCCTGCTTTGTCGTCTGAATGTGTATGAATGGAATTAGTGACTCCTGATGGTCACTTTCCATAGCGACCTCTACCATCAGTGTGTGAATGGGTAGGTGTGACTTAAGTAGTCAAGTACTAGAAAATTGCTATACAAGCTCAAGTCAATTTACCATTACCATATGCAATGGTCTTAGCCTCTTTTTGAATTGTTCCGTCACCTAAAGTGGAACCTTGTAAAAGTCTTGTCAATCCAACCCCATAAAAACTTTTAATTTAAAACTTAAAGGAAGCCGCTCAGGACTGACGATCGGGTGTGATTTTGGGTTCCAAGCTGTCCCTCAAATCAGCAGCGAGCTCAACATGTTGCTTCATTGCCACTTGTTTCTCTGCTTAAGCATGCAGGCACGTTCCTGGCAGACCCTACAGCTGGCATAGCTGCAAAAGCAAAGCACGCTGCATGGAGTTAAGCCTGCCCCCCTCAGCCGGTAGCATAGGCTCTTTGACAGGGAGAAAGGGGTGAGGACAGCTACAGCAGTTTCAGTACTACCCCACCCCCTCCTGCTGTTAGCTAAAAATAGGTCCAGCATATGCCTGCATGCTCCTCCCTGTGTTGCCTTCTATTAAGCAAGTCCTCTTTGATGCACTGAGATGCAGGAGAGGAGCAGAGAGAGAGCAGTGCATTTGTAGCTTTTGTATTTCCATCTCTCATCCCTTTCATCTGCAGGCCGCAGACAACAAACCTGAAATGGAATCCCTTTAATTTAATTTACAGGCTCCAAAGCTGGAAGATGATCCAAGCATACAGTAGCAAATGTAATTGCTAATTGAGTTTGGCCAAAGTAGGAGGCAGGCAAGTTGAGATAAGCTGATGAGAAGTATGATTATTGTTCTTTTCTCTCCAGTCTAGCAGCTGGCTCCGGGTGTACAATGCTAACACCCTCTTTGATCTGTACCACTAGGCATCTGTTCAATATAGCCTCAATTGGTCATTGATTATCTCTATGATCCTGGCCCCTGGCAATCAATGCTGCTCTAGAGATGCAAGCTCTGTTTTCAGTTGCTGGGCTGTTAAATCAATGTTATTTTTCTGTTTCCCTCATTCTTACTTCTCATCTTTACTAACTTCTTTTTCTTATTGATGCAGGTTGCATGCACTGTGTTGCTGGAGAGCTTGTCGACAGACAGTGCCCATCACTGGCACTGGGACAGGGAGTCAACAATGAGAGCTCTGGCTCTGGGTGTTCGCTGGCCAGCATAGATGCCGATATGCCCCTGTGGTCCTCATCCTGATGGACCGAGACACGTTCTCCCACATCCGCCTGTGGTGCCCACGCCCCTTTGGCACCTACTCCCAGAACAAAGCCAGGAGTCCAGGCTCAGGGGGCAGTGGTGGAGGCAGTGGTGGGACAGGGTCCCCCCCCCTTTGCAAGGCTGAGCCCTCCTCAGGTGCCAGAAGGACGGTGGATGGAGGGGAAGATGGGGGGATGATAGTAGGGGTTCAGGAAGAGAATGGAGAAGTGGAAGATGTGGGCTTGGAGAATACTCCACCTGAACCAGACCTCGTCCCCAGCTCCCTAACACAGAGCCAGGGCCCTGCTCCCTCCTCAGCCCCTCCTTCTCCACCCTCTTCTGGGTCCCAGATGGAAGATGGCCGCGTGCTGTTAGACACCTGGTATGTCATAAAGCCAGGAAACACCAAGGAGAAGATAGCCTTCTTTGTTGCACACCAGTTCAGTGGAGCTGGCCAGCCCAGACCCAGCGCCATGAAGGTAAAAAGCTAAAACCAAAGATGCAAAAAGATTTCTGCACAATTTTAGTTATTTGTCATCTTAATGTGATGTAATGTCCCCAACAGGTTAAAGGTAACTGGGCAACTGACTGCAGTAAAGCCAAAAGACGGAGACGATGCTCATCCTACGACCCTCCAACTCGCTCCCAAGCCTCAGACCCACACCTCAGTCATGACTCTTCTCCTGCCCCTCCTAGCCCTGATGAGCAGCTTTTAGGCGGGGTTAATGAGACGGACCTGCTGTCAGTGGCAGAGATGGTGGCCTTGGTTGAACAGAGGACTGCTATGGCCCTCCAGGGAATTGTGGCTGCTCATGGGAACCAACACAACCAGCAGGCCCCCACTTCAACTCACAGTCAGGACCTGACCCCCAACCAGCACACTCTACTACGAGGAACAGTGTCAGACCCCACCCCTGTAGTTTTTGTGTCAGACAGTTCAAGTGGCCAGCCCTCCAAAGAGGTCCAGGAGTCATCGTCTCCCATCCAGACAGACCAGGAGCTGGAGGAGCAGCAGGAGTCATGCAGGGTAGCCCAGGCCATCGCACACTTTGAGTCCCAGAACCTGTCCAGTCTGGGGGCTGGGCCAGGAACAGACTCTTCTAATCAAGAAAGAGACAGCGAGCGGAAAAGAGGAGGGGAGTCCAGCATGGTAACCCCTCCTCCGCCCCCCAGTCACAGTCATGGTGAGGTTAGGATAGCTTTCAGAGTGTCAAATCTGGATCCACGGTCTCAGTTGGAGCCAGCTGGCAGGTCCCGCTGTATGTTTATGAGCTGTGGTGGTGGAGGTAACCAGGCAGCAGCCAGGGCCAAAGAGAAAATCACCTGTGACCTCTACCAGCTTGTCAGTCCCTCATCTAGAGACCCCGGTAGTCTGCTGCTTGCTGCCACAACTGCTGCCCCCAAACCAGATGGAGACCTCCATCACCCCGACAGGCAAGCCTGTGGCAGTCCAGATCCGACCCAGGAGCTTTCCTCTGGGGAGAAGAAAGCTGTGGGTGTGGGGAGGGAGCGGGTGACTGGCTTCCATGTGGAGGTGGTGGTGACAGGTGCTGTTGACCAATGTGTGTTTTATGGCAAAGACAGTACAGAGAATGTGCAGGAAGAGACCGTGTGCTTTGCTATGCCCAGTGGGGGAGGTGGGGGTGTTGGTAATTCCTCTGACTCCACATCGGACGATCCCCCACCTGGTCAACTCTTCTTCCTCCAGCCCTCTAGGGGCCAAGAGGAGGATGTTAAAGGAACTGTTGCTGGAAATGGGTCAGGAATGTGTTCTTTGGACTGTGCCAATAACAACGGCCCTGGGGCTGGCGTGGCAGTGGGCTCGGGGGAGCGGGCAACTCAACCAGATTCTCCTAATGTTGGAGAGGACTGTTCAGACCCTTCCCTTTGTCGCCTCTACCGCCACGTGTCCCACGATTTCCTTGAAATCCGGTTTCAGATTCAGCGCCTCCTTGAACCTCGTCAGTACATGCTGCTGCTGCCCGACCACATCATGGTCAACATCTTCAGCTACCTGCCCACGCGCTCGCTGGCTGCCCTCAAGTGCACCTGCCACTACTTCAAGGTGTTGATCGAGACATATGGGGTGCGGGCTGTAGATTCACGCTGGAACCAAGACCCTCTTTATCGGGATGACCCCTGCAAGCAGTGTAAGCGGCAATATGAGCGCGGGGATGTTTCCCTGTGCCGTTGGCACCCCAAACCTTACCACCACGACCTGCCTTATGGACGTTCCTACTGGATGTGTTGCCGGCGTACAGACAAGGACACACCTGGCTGCCGTGTTGGACTCCACGATAACAACTGGGTCCAGCAGCCTGCTGATGGCTCTCAGCCCATTCGCACCAAGAGAGAGGACAGGAGGGAGGAGGCGAGGTAGAGAGAAAAGAGTACACCTCACCCAACTCTCATCTCCTCCTGATTACCTCTTTCTTTCTCCCTCTCGCCTCTGTTCAGACGACGAACAGGAGTTGAGAGAGGGGTGTAAGGAGGAATCAGCACTCCAGGACCGTTTTTGCCTGTCTTTGTTCCAGCACTCCCTTCTCATTCTTCCCCTCGGTAGAGGAAGGTGAGAGGTAAAGAAGGAAGAGAGGTGTGTCACTCTCCTTGCCTTTTTGTTTTTCAAGCCCTCCAGAATCCCTCTGTCCTCCCGATGTGCTCCAGAGTGTCACCTTTTTAAAAGTTTGCATACCAGGGTTGGGGTCCCCTCCTGCTGCTGTCAGTCAGCCCTCTTTCTGCCTCTCACTCATTTGGGTTTCTGTCTAACTCAGTACATGGTTGTTAGGTAATTCATGTGAAAACTTGCAGTGTATATGATTGAGATTAGCATTCATAAAAGTGACGCATAGAAATGTAATGCCCTAGAGCCTGCTTACTGTTCCCGATACATGTTCTATGTTTTGTGTTGTATCACAAACTTCCACGTTAGCTGTACAATGGTGCTTTGAGGAATGAGCTGTACTGAATCCCAACAGATGTAAACGTTTTCAGTGGCGGAATGTTTTCAGCATTGCTATAGAAATGTGATTGTATAAAGCAAACTTGATTTTCCGTTGTACCAGATTAACATTTGTACCTGTCCCGCGCCATGCGTTTCTATTTCTCTGAATGTGCTGTAACATTGTGCTATGTCCATCAGTCCCCTGATAATGCTGCTGAAATCATTGCCTGTGTCACTGACACAGTTGATTCTGAAATAGGAATACCATTTGTTTATGATGGACACCGTCTCACAGTACTAGCCAGAAACACTGGCCCCTGGGACCTGTTTTTTTTCTCCATTATTTCAGAGTGGACCCTAACCTTGCTGACCAGCCATAAAGAGGAGCCAACACGTACTGTCTGGTTTGCACAGAATTATGGGAGATGGACTTAAATGATTAAGAACAGTGAGATTGAATGGGATGAAAAAGAGAAACTTGATGTCACTTTGGAAAGGCCTGATGTCACTTTGTATGGTTTGATTGACTTGCTTGTTTGCCATTTTGTTTTGTTTTGTTTATTTTTTTTGTTTGACAGATTTATTGGGGTGTGTGTCAGAGAATGTTTGCTGTTATATTTTGCTTTTATTCTTGAGGACTGCGTTCTCCCCGTTATCAGTCTGTCACCCTACTACACCTGCAGAGATGTATTTTTTAAATACTTCATCTTTGTTCTGACCCCCCCCAGCTCTCTTCCTTTCCTCCTCTCCCCCTCCGAACCGGCAGAGGGCAGTGTTTGCCAAAAACGTCATTCATGCTTCGAAGCGGGTGAAACCGACTACCACAGACCGCAGAAACTCTCTACACCAGCTTCCAGCCTTAAAAGCCCCCTACCTCTTACCCGCCCTGCAGGAGATTGAGGCGTCAGATACCTCACAGATGATCAAGAGTAATGGGAGTTGCACAGGACCCTGTAAGAGGCTAGATTTCAGATGCTTGATTGAGTCCATCCAGCTCTACTGGATCCACCCAGAACTCTTTTTGTGGGAGTGTAAGATGAACAGTGCCTGGTTACGGCTCTGACCCTTCAGTCTTGGAAAAACCTCCTCTCCTCACCTCCCTCCCTCCTTCTCCTTGCTGTCCCCCCCCCCACCCCCCTGCAATCTGACAGACTGGACATTACAGAACTCACACGATGAATGATGAAACTCTGCATGGAGGTGGGATGATGGTTGGGTAGTTTTGGGAGAACTCTGTAGGTCCCAGACATGTACAATGCTAATGGGAAATATCTGCTTAAATAAAAACAGAAGTGATGATTAAAACTGGAAATCTGAATCACTATGTGGTTTGTGTGGTGACTGATAAATAGCAGGCAGCTTTGAGCAATGTGTATTTAACAATGATTGATTAAATTATTTGTCCTGTCCCTCGATGACAGACACCAGGCTTCTCATGTTTTATCAGAGATCATCCCTTTTTTGAACATCTCTCCTCTGTGTGACTGCAGAACAAAGCTACAATCACAAAGTTTTTAAACCCAAGGATGAGCCTCGGGCCTCATCAAAGCAAAGTAACTGCAAATAAAAAAAATATCTATTTTTCTACTCATTGTATTAATGCTATTCTATACAAGGCTCTGTTTCTTCGTTTTTTTTCTCATCCACTTCACATTTTTTCATGCATGTTTTCAGTCATACTTGATGCTTGTTGTGATACTTTTAGTGTAATACTGAAGTTGTATCTCATGGTGCATTCATGTGGTTTCAGGCACATCAGGAAAAACGAGTTTCTGCGAGTTGTAAAATGCACATGAACGTCTGCTCAAGTCGGAACAACAACTAGGGAACTCGGGTAAAAATGCTGCATTCAGGTGCTGCTCGGGTGGTCCAAGTTTCTGAGTTGGGAAGTCGTTCTCCCGACTTCAGTGTGTTCATGTGATTTCAGCTCGAAAAGTTATACTTGAGCAAAAAGCTGACTTGCATTAGGGGCTGAAATGACTCAAAGAAAAATCGAATCTCACCGAGCATGAACTCGGGTATTTATTGATAACCAGAGGCGCTGCTCATCAACAGGCAAGGCAGGCACCTGCATTATTGATGTTGAAACCAAAAGTTTTTCAAAGTCAACGAAGAAAGTCATAGAGGAATTATCTGTCTACAGGAGAGAAAAAAAGAGAGGGAGGAGTAAGTGGGGACACTAGCAGATATAATGGTGATGAACACTGGTTGGAGGGGGCCCCCATTTGGTTTTTGCTTAGGGCCCCAATAGACTCCAGAATCGCCGCTCTTGGAGTGAACATTTATCCAGTTTCTGAATAGCTGCTTTCATCTCACACCTTTTAGGCGCGGCCCTGTGATTGAATCAAACGTGTAACCGTAGACAGTAATGGCATTCAAACTCGATATAAACATCTCAGACGGAAGTAGACATCGTTTTTAAAAACGTAGACATGCAGTGAAGTGTGGAAACCGTTAAGGGTGTTAAGGGTCAGGGTATGAAAAAAGTGTCAAAATAAAAGCCCAGGGAACAGATCGCGACAGATAGATTGATAGATACATTCATACATCGAGTTTGGCAAGAGATTTCCTTAAAATTAATTTTCTTTTGACAATTGATCACGTAGTTTGAAGTCAATATAATGACATTTTACTTGATTGGTTGTGTGACAACCGCAAATGTGTAGTCACAGTTGTTGAAGTTATTATATGAGAGAAAAGACGAATTGAAATGTATGCTTGTGAGGATTTTTAATTGTATTTATAAAGCTGTAGTTACTTGGATACGCCACCAGAGGGAGTATCCCCTGAGGTGAGCACTAGTTGTGGTGGTGCACTTGTGTATTTTGGTCAACACCGGGACTTGAATCGGCAAGCCCTCGGTTCCCAACCCAAGTCCCTGCGGACTGAGCTACTGCCGTCCCAAAGATCAGGATGATGATCCACCACGCTGGAAACCTTGTTAGGAGCGGTGATGATGACTTCCTGTGCAGTCTATTATATTTTATAATCTGTAATCTCTGGCGAAACGTCTTTGTGATGTGTCCTTATAACTTGTATTTGGTCTTTGTCTTTTCAGTGTATAATTAAAATAGAAAAACAGAGATCTACTCACATTGAACACCCACTTTTAATCAGGTTAAGTTTGAAAGTTAAGCAAAGTAACCCCACAGAAAACATGCCACAGCCATCATAATGAGGGCGTTAACATCCGCAGTGTTCTTCCACACCGGGTCTTCGCTGATGTCAGGCAGCTTCTCCGGTTCCTCAGGTGTGTCCTGCTCTTGAACCTGGTTCCCGCCACAGACCCGACCGAGCCGACCACAGATGCCATCCTTATTTTCCTCTTCAGCCACTAAGAGGGAGGGGTTAGTGTTTTCTATATGTATATGTGTGTCCTGCTTTTTAACTGTGGCTTTTTTTTCTGTCTTTCTCACCTTCACTGGTGTTGTTCTCCCTCATCCTGGACTCAGCCTCTCTCCGGGCTATCCTTTCTTTTTCCTGCTGATCCCAGTCCAAATCCTTTCTCTCCTCTTTGGAATGACGCAGGCTGAACACCAGGCGATGGAGCTGTAAGGGAAACACAGACGCTTACCATCTGCAGTAAGTACAGTACTTAAAGGTCACACATCCTCCTCTTCAACAAGTTTAAATAAGTCTCAGAGCTCCCCAAAACATGTCTGTAAAGTTCCTAGTTCTAAATCCACTCTGATCCTGTATTTGATCATGTATATAAACCCCTCTGTTTCAGCCCTGCTCAGAACAGGCTGTTTCTGTGTCTGTACCTTTAAATGTAAATGAGCTGTGTCTGACCACGCCCCTTTCTGGAAGGGCTCGGGTGTCTCGGGCAATCTCACTCCATGTACTATTGTTTACGTTGAGAAGGCAGATTCAGAGGGCAGAACAAACACCTAGCTGTGGGAGTGTCACCCACCTGGGGGAGGGGTTACTGCCCTTTGTGATGTCATGAAGGGAAAATCTCCAAACAGCCTGTTTGAGCACACATTTTTTGAAAAGTGGAGCAGGTAAAAGACAGAGAGGATGGACTTTTCTCATCATTTGATGGACTAGGGACACATATTAGTGTTAGAGAAACATGGTGAAGTGTGTTTTGTAGAATATGTGACCTTTAAGTAAATGATCATGTTACTGTCCACCACTTCCTAAACCACAGCAGGGGTTTCAGACATTAAGAATTATACATCTTTAAGCGGATGTTCTGGTTTATTTTTAAAGGTCATAAAGAGGCAACACTTTCGACTAAAGTGTGTTTCACAGCCAGTAATAAAAATGAACATGAGCTTTATGGGATGTTATACAAGTGATTTATTTGGCTCAGAATCGTGTTCTTGTTACCCAAACGTTTAGGATGTTCTGTATATTTGAATCAGTGAGCAGAGTTAGTAAGAAGACACTCACATGTTGATCGTCTGTCGGCTGGGTGCAGTAGCTCACCAACAGTACCAGCACTGAGGTACAGAAGAAGAGTATGATGGCAAAGTAAAGGTAATGGATCCCACAAATGAGCACAGGGCAGTTGGAGGGGAAAATACAGCTGCCGGTCCCAAACCAGAACTCAGGCACCATCCGACACAGACCCATGAGCAGGCCGCCTATCAGTCCCCAGAATGCACCCTGCAGGATGGGACAGAAAATCACATTTTCTCTTGATATGATTTTACAAGGGGTAAAACTATGATTTAATGATGTATATAAAACATTCATCATCTCACTGTCTCATTGATCCTCTTGATGAATACAGCCAGGAGGAAGACTGCGGCGATGGGCGGGGCCAGATAGCTTGAAATGGACTGGATGTAATCAAACAGCTGACCGCTCTGAGCCGCCTGGACGATGGGGATCCAACAGATGCTGACGGCCACGATGCAGAGAACCCAGACTCTAAAGAGAGAGAGGACAAATGTGGAAGGTTTGTGACTCATCCAAACTCAAACATTTACCGCCTCACAAACAAATCCTGAGACACATTCACTGTACAGTAAGTCAAAACTGCACTTTTTTAATTCTACAAAGCTTCATGTAGTTTATTTTAGTTGTGGTAGAATTCACCTCGAGCGAGTGGGAGGGTGCGAGTGGTGCACGACCGTAGACTGTCTGAGATCAGGAGGATTTCAGGGGCAACATGTAAAGATGTGTTTCAAAAAAGTAAAAAAAACAATTTGAAAATATGCTTCTACATGTGTTCTTTATATTCTAGTCCTTTCTTTAGGACATTGTTTTTTGAGTTTGTGAATAATGGGTGTTTTCTTCATGTATCGTGTGATCCTCTGAGGTCATTTAGATATTCGCCTTCACAGTATTGCATCATTTATATTTTGGACGCTTGCATGAGTGTGTGAGACTGGGTTGGACAGATGTCGAGGATTTGTCCGTGGCCTGCCTACAGGAACATGGTTCACTTTGTTCACTCTTCACCTGCCGACAATTATGAGCTCACGCTCTGTGGCCTGTGGTCGGATGCGGGTCCAGATGTCCATGGTGAACAGCGTGCTGCTGCTGTTAAAGATGGAGGCCAGAGAGGACATGAGAGCGGCCAGCATCACTGCCAGCATCAGACCTCGCAAACCTGCACAGAGGCGGCAGGAAGAAAGAGGATCGCATCGGGTAATGTGTAAGAAAACAGAAGTTCAATTCAAAATTGAAACAGATATATCGGCCGATATCTTTCTTAAATCTAGATGTTCCATCTGTGGAGATAGATATAGATACACACATTTATTGTTTTAATTCCTCAAATGCAGTTATCGAACACTTGTGGAAAAGATTTATAATGGAGACAGGATGGTCACTCAACTGGAAAATAACTGAACATGTACTGTACATGCATCACCACTCGACACTCTGGGGAGTGATGATGCTTGTTGTAATCCATCTAGCGCCCTCTGCTGGTGAAAGAGAACTGCTAGTGTAATACAATAATATTCAAATTAAATGCTGTTTGACTGGTGAGTAATATCGCCGCATATCTGCGTTTAAAAATAGTCGATACCGATTGTCACTGGCTATGCTAATATCGGCCGATATTATCGGCTGGCCAATTAATCAGTCGGGCTCTAATCGCAACCAACAGTGAGAATGAGTGTTCTGTTACAGCAAGAGGGAGGCCGTCTGAGACACCTCCCTCATGAGACGGTTCAAGTGAAGTTCTTTTTAAGCTCATAAACTGGGGGTCGAGACGAGACCCACAGGGGAAAAATCAATAAGATCACTATTGAATCACAGATGAGATCAATATAGAGCTTCAGCCATCACTCTGTATCTGATTCATTTTAGGTACAGGTATTTTTGTCCTCACCGTTTGGCATGATTGACACCACCAGCTTAGGATAAGCAATGTTGGAGCAGCCCACCGCAGTGCCGCACACCTGTTTGCAGATCTCGGGGACAACACAGCCCACCTCATCTGCATGGAAACACACACACACACACACACACACACACACATCTCTCAGAATGGTCTCTGTATGTTCTCTGCTGTGTGACATTTCTCACTTTTTGTGGTTTCCAAAGGTTCTGAAAGGTAAGCGACAGACCTGGGTAGAGGACTCTGCTGACCATGCCGGGGAACACCATGAGGAACATTGGCAGCAGTTTGAGGTAGCCACACATGATGCAGCCGGCCTTGACGTGGGTCAGACTTCGAGCTGCGAGGCACCGCTGAACAATCACCTGGAGAAGAACACGAGAGCAGACATTATTTCATATTTCCAAAGACTGTGGTCAGGGAGTTATGCAGAGTTTGTCTTCACACTGATGGAGAAGAAACTGAGAGTTGTCTATTTTAATTTGAATCAATATTGTCATAAACACAGATTTTGAGGAAGCAGCAAAGAGGGCTGGTAGCCTAGTGGTTAGTGCGCTCGCCCCATGTACCGAGGCTGGAGTCCTCCACGTAGGCCTCCTGGGTTTGAATCCTACCTGTGGCTCCTTTTCTTTACTCTCTCTCTCCCCAATTTCCTGTCTCTCTAATGAAGGTATTAAGCCCGAAAATAAACCTTTAGAAAAAAAATGCCACAATCAAAATCAAGTGGCTCTTTGCTTCTATCGCTCACCATATCTACATGGCTACTCTCCCCCTTTGATGCCGTGCTCAGAATGGGAGGCGTAAATGCGTCTCATTCTGACTGATAGTTCTGTCTAAATCATTCACCTCTAATCTATTTTTTATCTTATCTATTCTTTTCCAGTGAAAATCTAGAGCCACATCGGCCACATTTCAACTGACGAGGGTATTCAGAGGGGTTTTCACCTGGTCTGTACACCAGTACCAACTTCCCACTATGGAAATCCCAAACAACACTCCCGGCCAGGGCAGGTCCCCTGTGATGGGGTCCCTCAGCAGGCTGAAGGCGTCCTGTCTTGGTGTGTAGCAGTGGGGCGGTATGCTGTAGCTCTGAGGATCCATGGAGGACACGTTGCTTGGCTTTGCAGCGCTGTATTTGTCCAGCAGAGCGCTGTAGCCTCCTACTTCAACAAAAGCTAGAAGTGAAAAAGAGAGAAGAGTGAGTTCTTTGACTTTAAGGAAACATCAAAGAAAGGCCAAATGCTCATCTGGACCAGTATGGTGAGTTTCCATACAGTTTTACGACCATCACTTCATGTCCTTCTTCATCTCAGCTCCCTTAAATTCACTATATAATCTGGATAATATTGTTTTCACCATCATCACATGTAAAACAGGACGTACTGTCTTAACTGAAGAGATGAGTCAGCTGCTGAGACAGCATATTCTCCTCAACGCATCACCAGCTCACAAAGAGAGGGGGTCGTTTTTTCCTTCTCCACTGGTTCCTCTGACACTTCTATCTCATCTGACTGCTTTGACTTAAAGGAAAACGTATTCTGCAAAATCCTCTTCACCATGTTTCTCTAACACGAATATGTGTCTCTTGTCTGTCTGTAAACCAAGAAAAGTCCATCCTCTCCGTCTTTTGCCTGCTCCACTTTTCAGAAAATGTGTGCTCAAACAGGCTGTTTGGAGATTTTCCCTTCATGACATCACAAAGGGCAGTAACCCCTACCCCAGGTGGGTGACACTCCCACAGCTAGGTGTTTGTTCTGCCCTCTGAGTCTGCCTTCTCACCGTAAACAATAGGACATGGAGAGAGAAAGCCCGAGTACACCCGAGCCCTTCCAGAGAGGGGGCGTGGTCAGACACAGCTCATTTACATTTAAAGGTACAGACACAGAAACAGCCTGTTCTGAGCAGGGCTGAAATAGAGGGGTTTATAGACATGATCAAATACAGGATCAGAGTGGATTTAGAAAAATAAACTTCACACACATGTTTTGGGGAGCTCTGAGAATATGTGACCTCAAATCTTTGATCTGCATCAGGATCAGACTGAAATATATTGACATGTTGTACTTTGGCTCTGCAGCGTCAGCATCAGCTGAAAAATGAATGATTACTAACCCTGGTTAATCTTGAGCTGCTTGGGGGGGGGGGGGGGGGGGACGACACAGCTGTGTGTTGTGTGAATGAAAATCAATGTCATAATATATAGCTCATGGTTTTACTCACAGAAGCCGGAGAGGATGAAGGCTCCGGCTATGATGACAAAAGTCTGAACTGTGTCAGTGTACATCAGAGCAGCCAGGCCACCTGGTAACACACAGACACACAAGCCTTTAAATGTATACATGTACAGCAATCTTGATTAAAGGCATACTTCACGTTTTAAATAGACTCTTCGGGTTCGGGGGACTTGAGAGAGGCACGTTTAACAAGAAAGGTCAAAACCCATCAACAAACTTCAAGTGGTCCAGAGTCTCGAGAAAGCCCCCCCAGTTAATCACATCACTCCCGTCCTTCAGCAGCTTCATTGGCTCCTGCTTAAATATCGTAGCGACTTGAAGATTCTGCTCGTCACCTTCAAGGCCGTCCATGACCTCGCTCCTCTGGACCTCTCTGGACTCCTGCAGGTCAACACACCCACCCCGCACTCTCAGGTCTTCTTCTTCAATTCATCTCACTGCACCACCCTCCCGTCCGTCTGTCCACCATGGGTCCAGGGCCTTCAGCTGCTCTGACCCCCCCCAAGCCTCTGGAACTCTGACATCCCTGACATTAAATCTGTCTCCATCTTTAAATCTCATCTTAATACACATCTTTCGATCATCGTTTGATCATTATCCACCCTGTCTCTTGAATCGTCTTCACAATGATTTTATGCTCTGTTTGTCTTTTCATTGTTGCCTTGTTGTTCATTTTTTATCTCTGCTCTGAAGGTGACCTTGAGTTTTTTGAAAGTTAGGATGGGACAGCATTTCCAGCATGGAGACCGCCATCAATGGGACTCCCATGCCCCCTGCAGCAACAGTCGGCTGATGACTCTCAGGTTTTTTTGTGTGAAATATTGTTTTGATATGTTGTGTCTTATTTGTGCTTTTTTCTTCAGGGCCATCATAGAACAATGCAGCTGTTCAATGTCTGTAAACGTTTTCATTTCCGGTATTTTATGCAAAAATGTAAGCCGTAAATATTCTTGACATGCGGGTCAGTTCTTTACATTCTGCAAACATACCAGTGACAGTGTACAAGGCTGTTATACACAAAAGGCTGATGACCGCCACGTAGATGTTCCACCCCAACGCCTGCTGGATGAACACGGCTCCTGCAAACATATCCACCTGTAGTGAGGCAGAGAGAGGGGCAATGCGGGACAATATGAAGAAAAATAATACACAACTGTTTGTTTTTCTGGCTGTGTGCGCGCCGACAGGATGACTCACTGAGATCTTGGTGAAAATGTAGAGGAACAGAGAGATAATGGAGAGGTAGAGGCTGATCCTGGTTCCCCCAAACCTCTTCTTCAGGTACTGGGGCATCGTGATCACCTAACACAGCACATTTATGCAATTAAAATGAGAACTTACAGGAGGCATCGCATTGTTGCATTGATCATTCAGCCTGGACTTCTTACCCCAGCTGTGAGGTAGACGGGTACAAACAACCAGCCGAGCAGCAGCACAATGAACAGCGCCTGACACACAAGATAAACAACTCCCAATCATACTGTGTGTAACCAAAATACAGCTGACTGAATTGGAGCACGGTCATGTAAAGTGAAGGATTGTGCGAGCCGTGAGTGTGAACTGTGACTTACAATCCACTCGAACCCTCCGACAGCAATGCCACTAGCTGCTGCAGTTCCAGCCAAGCCCACAAAGTGTCCACTGCCGATGTTGCTTGCAAATAAAGATGCACCAACCTTAACGGGAAAATGGACAGGTAAGAGCTTCACACACACAAATAGACAAATAAATCAACAGTTACAGCAGTAGCCTACAGTACAACAACATATTCCCTAAAGGTCACATATTCTACTCATAATTAACCAGTTTAAATAAGTCTCAGAGCTCCTCAAAACATGTGTGTGAAGTTTCTTGTTCTAAATCCACTCTGATCCTGTATTTGATCATGTCTATAAACCCCTCTATTTCAGCCCTGCTCAGAACAGGCTGTTTCTGTGTCTGTAGCTTTAAATGTAAATGAGCTGTGTCTGACCACGCCCCCTCTCTGGAAGGGCTTGGGTCGTTCTGGCTTTCTCGCTCCATGCCCTATTGTTTACGGTGAGAAGGCAGACTCAGAGGGCAGAACAAACACCTAGCTGTGGGAATGTCACCCACCTGGGGGAGGGGCTACTGCCCTTTGTGATGTCATGAAGGGAAAATCTCTAAACGGCCTGTTTGAGCACATATTTTCTGAAAAATGGAGCAGGTAAAAGACGGAGAGGATGGACTTTTCTCATCATTGGGGGTTTTGTAGACCGACTAGGAACACATATTAGTGTTAGAGAAACATGTTGAAGTGGATTTTTATATGTGACCTTTAAGAGCACAACAAGAGGTGAATAAAAAGATTTATTCTGTTCTTGATCCAAAAGGTTCTAAAGTAAGATGACAAACTCTTTCTTTGTATTCCTTTCTTCCATGACACAATGTTTGAGGTGACACATGTAAACTTATTTTGTTTGGAAGTAGATGGTGAACATTACATTCATCAGACATGCATGTGTGAACACACCCGGCCTGACTTTATCTGGAGTTTTTCCTGCCAGCCCCCTCGTAATATTTCCACTAGAAGTTAAATCCTAACTCATTATGACCTATGAGCAGGACATTTGAGTGCCCTCTGGTGGACATGTGATGGTAGTAATATTTTTGTCTTACTTGTAAAACACTTTAATTTAGTCTTTTCTCATTATCTAATAACTACATGCTGACAATGTTACAGAGTTTATCTCTTTTTGAACTCACCGGCCCCCAGCTCATGGTGCGCCCGGCCAAGAAGTATCCTCCAACGGTATTACGGTTTGACCGAAACATGGACTCAAACAGAGAGGACATGGCTGTTATTCTCACAAACCATATGCAAAGACAAGCTGCAAACAATATACCTGCAATAAGTAGACTCTTACCCAAATGCCAACGCCAATAACCATGATGAAATATCCAACGATGACGCAGATGTCTGCTGGGTTGTTGATGGTCCCTTTGTTTGATGATGGATTCTCCATTGCTCCAATTCAATCTAAAAGTACTTCAACAAGCTTTTTGTACTCCGCTACTTGCCTGTGATTATTCTGCTGCTTTGCTTTTCAAAAGATATCACCGGCACTTAGACAAACATCAGGGTGACAAACGAGACATCCTGTGAAACACTGAGGCGTTCAGTCGATTTAAGGGGGGTATGGTTTGAACTTCGACCAGCTATGAGCATGGGCAGATTCAGCAATTTATACATTAGACTAATTATTAACACCAAACAATGGGAAGCAGTTTCAGCCGTAGTTTCACCAGCGTTCAGCTGTTCACCTGCAGACATTCAGATTTTGTCTTAAGCCCAGTTTCCACCAAGTGGTCAGCTTTAGTTCAGTACGGTTTGGTACCGTAAACCCTGATCTTGCTTGCTTCCACAGCAAACCGTACCCGTACATATCACTAAATCACAGCGGTGCAACATAGTGGAGACAGCCAATACATACAACAGAGAAGAAGGTGACACAGGAAACAAAGATCAATGACTCCTAGGAAGGTCTGCATCTCCGAGGTCGTCCATGGGGCGGAGCTACGCGCTCACATTAGTCTCAATAAACAAAAACAGCCTTAAAAAATCCACAGGAAGTTTAAACATGGTGGGTTTTGTGTTTGTCCTTTATTACCGCTGTCGCACAGGAAGTGAAGATTCTTTTGAGTGCAGTGTGTCCAGCTCCAACAGAAGGACAACATAAAAGTAGGACAGAACAGATCAGTTATTTTGGTACCCTTCAGAAAATGTTGACAATGGAAACACCAATAAATGTGAACCGTACCGAACGGAACTAAAGCAGACCGCTTGGTGGAAACGGGGCTTTAGTGTAAACAAACAGCTGTTCATGCCACTACAGTATAAATGTTCACTGTGACGTCAGCTGCTGCAGTTAATGTCATCAGAAGTTAAAGAAGAAAAAAAAAGGCAACAGTTCATTAAAAGTAAGCAAATAGTCCTTTATTCAGTTGATCCAAACACCATGTTCTGTTCTGTTCAGTTCACACTCTTCATCAGATCGTACAAATGAGGGCAGCTTCACTTCTCTGCGTGGACACACACCGTGTGAGCGTTGTAGTGGAAAAATACTGTCTGTCTGTTGTCTTCGTTTGACCTTAAAAGATTAGGATGTTCGTGCGTCATTTAGCAATTAGAAACTGTTTCTCTGTAAGGCCTTGGTCTGTATCTCCAACAGGAACACTCCTCAGGATCTGGGTACAGCATGATCCTAAATCAGTTCCCTCTGAACAAAAGAGTTTCTGTTGGTGTTAGATACAGCAAACTAGCAGAAGGCGTAGTCACTAGGGCAAGCTGAAACCAATGACAATGTATTACTCATGTATATGTAATATGATATTTCACACTGTGAAAGTAGAAATATGCTCCGCAACCAGGACTGCCCTGGGAATCTTTGATGCACTTGTGACTGATGTTACTTTTGTAGCTGATTACCCCTTTTGCAAAAGAACTCTTTACTATATGCAATAAAATACACAAAGACAAAAGACTTTGACTTGAGATCTTTCATTACCAACAGAAAAATCCACAACAGCGTGGACGTGTTGAACAAATGTACGCCTCAGCATAGAAAAAAACATGCATGCATACACACATACCGTAAGCGCACCGATGGAAACAAAGACTTAACCTGAAAGTTTTAAGGTGAAGATTCAGAGCATGGTGCCTGAAATTAAACAGCGCAGTGTGATTTGTTTTTGAAGGAAACACAAACTTGCTGATGTCTGTTAACCATTCACTTGGTTTGTTGTTTGTTTGCCTCCGTATCGGTACCATTTCCTGCTGTGTTTCACTATTTAAACCCCATTTCTTTTAAAGTCAAAGGAATTGCGCAGCGATCCCTTTATTGAACGTTTATCAGTTTCCTGATTTGGAGTGCAGAAATCCAAAATATCCAAACATATACCTTCAGACTCTGTGAAGTAAGGAGTCCTAACCAGTGGTGTAGTGCTGCCTGAAGAAGTCGAGTATACTCTTAATATTCCTCTAAATGTTTTTATTAAGTGTCCGGTCCAGCAGAGGATAAACAGCCTCCGTTTTAAACAGTGACATGTACAACTCCTCTTGCATGTTAAGTTAGTGTCCTTGCCCGTTAGAGACAGAGAAGGGAGGGTCGTCCCTTCACCATGCTAGGAACAAAACTGCAGCATATGACTGAAGACTGTGAATCAAGAGGATTTAGAAGAGGGTACACCATATGGATCGTATACCCTGCACTACACCACTGGTCCCATCAAAGCTTCAACATAAACCCCTAGTGGACATTTCCTGTCACTGTTTGGGAGTTTGCAATCTGAGGACGACGGTGTCTGAATGTTGTCATCCAGCAGACGTCTCTTTATTTGAGCAATATGAAGAAAACAGAAAAAAAGAAGAAAAACAATGCAAGAAAAAAAGAGTGGCTAAAAGCAAAACATTGTGCTTACATGTATGAGCTCATCTTTCTGACCTCGACTAAAATCATCAGTTAAGATTTGAGTTTAAACCCTCATTGACTATCCAATACATCAGCTCCTGTTTCCCCCGACTGTCGAACGTCACAGCGCCCTCCAGAGAGAAAAGCAACGTTTATAACAAAAATAACCTTTCAAAACACATTTCAATAAATTAAGAAGAACGCTAAAGTATTCAGATAATCCATAGCCTAAACATTCAGAAGTCCTGTAGCTGGAGGAATTCAAACAGAAATAAAAAAAAAGAAGGTCTTTTTGACGCAGCTACAGAATCAAGTAAAGACACAAATTCACCGGGATCCAAGGTTTTGGGAATCTGCTGGACAGTGCTCGTTCAGACACAAGGATACTGAGGGTCATCTTTACAACAGTCGGCATCATTGTACCATCATGACTATCTACTTTAGGTCTTTCACAGTGGATTATCAGCCTGCACAAGTGTCATGATTTACCTGCACGATCATGTATGTGCAAGACGTTAAAAAGATCCCATCTCCTCCTCATGTTCACCTTTCAGGATGTCAGTCTGTGACACTTTTAGAGCAGCATGATGTGCAGCTCCTAGAACTCCTTATTTATCTGATACTGGCTTCAGTAAAAAAAAAAAACTCATTTCAGCCTCTGCCTGAAACAGTTGTTTTCAGCTGCTGTCTCTTTAAGGGAGGGCTGCTCTCCAATGCTGGGAGAAGAGAACCAATGTAAGAGGTTTCAGCGGCTTCCGTAGAGGCTTGAAGTTGTCTCTATGGTGTGATTTGCAGGACAAGCTGTTTAGCCCCCTCTGCAGACTCATCCTGGGATTACTCCAGTATGAATTTGCCTCATGATCTGACACTTTACCCACGTTTAGTTTGGACATCCAGCTTTGTAACACTGTGATTTTTTAAAAAGAGGATCAGCAGAATAGGTCAACTTTAACATCGTCAGCGAATTACTTTTACTGCCAGGGTTTTTCTGTATCCTTGTGTCTAAACTGAACAATACTGAAAACTTCACAGCATTAAAAGATTTCCAAACAGCCTTGAACATATTTCACCAGTAAGAATCTGAAAATAACATTACACAGTTCAAGAAAGAAATCAATGAAAGGCCTTTTTTTTTTTATTTCTTTCTCAAAAGGACCTGACTGCTCGGACCAATAGTGGATAAGGTTACATTCAGGTGCAGGACGCCTGACCGCCAGTTTGTGGCTCCACTTTCTCTCTGCCTGAATATTTCTGTATTCATTTCTATAAGATCCATGTGCATCCATTACAGGCCTTCTCTGTGGCTGCACTCACATCGTACAAAATGGTTTCTTCCTTGTTACTTCATCTGAAGATCAAAATGTATTGAGGTCAAGAAGGAGCTAATTCAACCTCCGCCTGGAGCCCGTCTCTGTGTCACATGAACAACAGACTCCACTTCCGTCCTACTGGTCTCCATTCAGCTAGTCAACTGCCTTCTTGCAGTTTTCTTTGGCTAGTCTCAGTCTGGACAGGATGTGTTTCTTAGGGAACTTTAAGGTGGTACACCCAAACTGGCTCACCCCTCCAGTGTCTCCGGGGAGTTTCTCCCGTCTCTGGACCCAGCTGCGCCAGCCGGGCTTCCAACAGTATACACTGTCATAAAACCGTGAGCCATTTTCCCCACCCAGCACATAAATCCTGCGTTTCCACCTGGCCACACCCCCCGCCGCTATCCGCCGAGGCAGCCCTGGGAATACCACAGGGCTCGGCGCTCGGTCGCTTCCACCACCTGCAACCCCCCGCTGCTCTGCGCTGACCATGACTCCTCCCCCAGTCACCTCCCTCTCTACTCCAGACCCCCTGCCCTCCCTGAAAAACAGCACACGCCCGGTGGCGTCTAAAGTCTCCAGATTGGTGTAGTTTCCATCCAGGAACTTGGTTGTATCTCTCATATATCCTCCGATTGCACAGACCCCTCCTCGAACAGCCACTCCTCCAGCGAGGCAGGTGGCACCAGAGTCCAGAGACACACGCGTCCAGCAGTCTGTGAGGGTGTGATAAATAAGCACCCCTGAGTGGACCACAGCCCGGTTCTGTTCAAGTGTAGTTCCACCAAGAAGGTAGAGCCGCCCACGCAGTGCTGCACAGGCAAAGGCGCGCAGAGGGAGCGGTAGTCGAGGTCCCGGAGCCCACTGCAGTGTAGATAGCTCCAGAGTCTCACTGGAGTCCAGCAGAGCAGAGCGGTTACTACCACCCAAGGCATAGAGTGAGTCTCCACAGCCCAGTAGACCCAGCATAGCTCGGGGCTGAAACATACAAGGCCTCTCCATCCAGCGGTCAAGAACTGCATCATATTCATGCACAGCTGCAGACACAGAGCCCGTCCGCAGGATCCCACCCGCTACAAACAGCCGGTCCCCTACAGCCGTACAGCCGGGACTGACCAGAGAACCCAGCGCCGCTAACTTCTCCCACTTCCCTGTCCGAGGATCAAAGCAGTCCACTGTGTAGTCTCTTCTGGCTAAATCCTCATCTTCCCGAGGTGTCAGGTCCACACAGACAATCTTTTTCTCAAACATGCCCTCCCGAGGTCTCAGCGGCCCCCCAAGGCCCTCACCAGCTGCGGCGGGCCCCAACTCCTGGCAAAGTCTTCTGCTCTCTTCTTGGGACAGCAGCCCGGGTCGCAGGTGGTGAAGCAGCGCCGGCATGTGGGCGTAGCGATCCAAGGGTTGGTGCTCTGCCCAGCGACGTGCCGCATCGTAAACCTCTGCTTCAGAGTCCACCCCCAGACGGTCGGAGCTCAGGAGGCTTCCTAAGGTGCCGTGGTCGAGCAGGAGGAAGTCTTTCTGCCGGGCCACACGGGGGAAGTGCTGGGCTACCAGACGCAGGGAGGCACGCAGCAGCAGCTGGTCATGATGAGAGCGAGCAAGAGAGTACATCCCCAGGCAGTTATCCACCGAGAGGTGCTCGAATAGGAACCTGGAGCGATAAGGAAAAGGACAAGTGGAGAGAAGGACACAAGGAAAAAGGAATAAGAAGATGAAATTGGTGAGGAAATCAGACAGGCAGGTGGAAAAACCTGAAAAACAGAGCAGAGTCTTTGTTGTGTGAAAGCAAAAATGTGACTAGCTCGAGTAAAAGATTAAAAACCTCATCATCTGTCCCCCTCTCACAGCAGATTTACCTGGAGCACAGGTCTTGAAGAGGCATGACCTGAAGCCGGTTCGCGGCCACAAAAAGGTCCTCGGCTGTTTCCAGAGAGAGCCCCGCCTCCCCGGTGTACACAAACTGAATGACGGTCTCCATGACGGACGGTGTCACCTCCTCCAGTCGGATCTCGGTGAGGCGGGACTCAACCAGAGGGCTGGTGAACATCGCCCGGAAGTACGGGCTCACGGCCGCCAAGAGGACTCTGAGGGGCGAGTAGGACGGAAGGAGAGACGATACTCACTTGTACAGTAGATTACATTTCCACATTTTATTTTCGTCTGCGCTCACAAGAAGTCGTTTGTTAAACTGATGGTTAAACCAAGCTTTGTGACCAATGACAACCGTGTTTTACTTTATGTTTAAAGAGGAGGTAGTGACATGTTTTAGATCAACATGGTATTCAAATTCACAAACAAAACAATCAATCAATAACACCAGCAGGGCTGTGTATCTTCACTAGTCTAACGATTCGATTATGATTATCCCGTCATTCGATATTAGATGCATCCTCAATTTTCTATCTTACTGCCCATGGCTACTTTTTCATCAATGAAGACGAGCAGTCAGATAAATATGAATCCCTTTTTAATATTTAAAAAAATCCTTTAGAAATCAGAGTCAGCATAAATGTCTTTACATTGTCAAACAAAATAAATTATTTATATAGGTACAGCCGCATCAGGAAAATCTAAAAGCAACGTCAGTAGTAGCCTATGAATCGATTATGTTCTGTCATCGGTGCAGAGTTCTCCACGTCTGCATCGTAGAAATGATAAATGTCGACACCTGTAGCTTCCAGTCATACCTGGTGAGAGTGACAGCAGAGCTCAGAACAGCGTGCATAAACACTGCTCCTTTTTAAACGCTGTCGTTCATAAAGAATGAGTATTAATAAAAGGTGGTACAATCGTTTTGAACAGACGGGCACCACAGTGCTTTTCTAGCATCTGCATACCGTTCAAGCTGCATCCCCTGAATTGCTGTCTTCCTTTGAAATAGACTTCATGAATGACTTTTTTTCTTTATCAGGTTCTTTGTAACATGAGATAACGGTCAAACCTGTGACACATGAACTTCTTCCCCTCAACAAGCAGAGTGACATCACACAACTGCTGGGCATCCAGTAGCTGCTTCAGACCTAAAACACAGCAGCAGCAGCAGAAGAAGAAGAAGGAACAGTGATTAGAAGAGGCGGTGATGGAAGGCGAGCCGTGGAATTAAACTGGGAAGAACGCAAACTGGTTTCTAAACTCCAGAAAACAACCCCCTCTCAAACCTTGTACTTTTTTTTTTTTTAATGTCTCACCATGTGTGATGTAGTCTCCCAAAGGGGTGGTGCTGTCGTCGGGGAAGTCCTCCTCCTCTGAGTCGCTGTCCGACAGAGGTTCTCCTCCTCCCCCGTCCCCATCCTGCCATGGCTGGGGACGCCAGGTGACTGTGCCCCCGCGCACAGCATTCATCTGATGAACGGTAAAAACACAAAACTCAAGAGTGGGACGCAAATCAAAGGCTTGAGTGGAAATAAAGTGAGAACATCAACGAACAAAATGATACAATATTAGCACCGAATATAGAGGAAGGTGAGAATTACCACAATATCAACCAATCAGTCACCATATGTGCATGCATGAGAGGCCAATAACTCAGGGGGTCATCAACTTTGCAGCACGTGACCCCCAAAATGAAGGGGCCAGAGACATGGGACACCCCACTGCTACAACATGTATGAACCAGGTAACAGATAATACTTTCGCGCAATGCGCAAGAGCGGCGCGCAGGACCCCCGCGCTGTGCTCAACTCGGCGGGAAGGAGATTGCGCGGTGCAACCCAATACACAATGAATGGGCTTGACAGCGGCGCGCACCCCTGGCCACGTCCTATCGCGTGCTGCTCAGGTGGTCCAAGTGTCCGGTTTGGAAAGTCGTTCTCCCGACTTCAGTGTGTTGACGCGATTTCATTTTGGAAAAGTCCGAATGTTGTAACAACAGCACAAAACAGCGTTGATGCTACAAAGAAGATCTGTGGACTGTGTGGAATTATTTTCAGAGTTTCTGAGTTGTTGTTTTTCCGACTTCAGCAGGAGTTCATGGA
The DNA here is from genome assembly GCF_963584025.1 of Labrus mixtus. NCBI lineage: Eukaryota > Metazoa > Chordata > Actinopteri > Labriformes > Labridae > Labrus > Labrus mixtus. The sequence goes on from NC_083620.1 coordinate 8,221,843, forward strand.
CATTTTACAACTCGGAAACTCTTTTTTTCCAGTGTATCCGACACCACGTGAATGCAGCAAAAGTTCAACAGATTTTGGAGTGACTAATAAGATTTGAAGGGGGGGGGGGGACCCAATGCCACCCCTCTGGACACACCCCTGCAACCCTGCATAAGTCAGTGCCCCACGTGAGCCACCCCAGTCAGAAAAGTGTGGACACGCACCTGACTGGATGGAGAATGAGGACATGATGAACACAAAGCAGAGAGCAGCATCAGTGTACCGTTTGCATCTTTAGCTTTGCTCTACATTACCTTGGCTCTTCTTCTCGTTTCCACCGTGAGGGTTGGTTGGGTCCCACCTTCAACAGGAATTGGTGAGGCACTTTGGGCCAGGCTAACCGTCTCACAGTACCTGGTTAACACCAGAGGTCTCGACACACTGTCCCGGCTCCCATGAGGAGGGTGACTTGGTCCTCCGGGCTCAGCTGAAAGGCTCGTCCCGGCCTTTTTTGAGGAGACGCGTCAGGCTACTCGCTGCTCATCCAAACACAACATCACCAGCAGCAGACGGACCAAACCAGCTCCCAGATCCAGAACGACCCCCCACCCCCCCCCCCACCCCACCACTGTGCAGAAAGGCTTCCCGTCCTAACACGCATCAGTCCACCATGGCAGTGCACACGTCCGACTCTGTGCCAAAACAATGAAGATGTAGTTTTAAAAGCCTGCAGGGCAGAAAATTAGTCCAGTCGGCCGCACTTGTCACGTCTGAACCGGATTACCGCAACGTTAAACTTCCGCTCATCTGATTGGTTGACCTTTGCCTCGTGACGAATGTTTGGGAATACGCAGTACGTCGTTTTTTGTCACTGAAAATAAATTAAAATCCATATTTATTGTTCTAATATACGTGTCAGCAGTCTGCAGAACAGCTGCTTTGTACTAGAGTAATATTTAATGACAGATTATCAGTTTATTTTTTATTCAATTCACCAAAATATTAATGCAGCCTTAAAGGTCTCATTGGAAATGTCGTATTTACGAGTTATATGTACATGGACCGCACTCCAAAATCGCAATTACGACTGGGAAATTGGGAAATCTTTTTTTTTTTTTAGGGCAGGAAAAATGGATGAATGCTTGTAAACAGTAACTGTAATTTAAACAGTTACAGGGGTATTCTAACAAATCTCAGCTAATATTAGTTAATCATTATGATGTTATTTAAACTTAAATACCACTAAAATAATGCATGCAATTCAATCTGCTACTGGAGAACACACGAGCTCTGTCCCACTTGCATCGGCCACGAAACAAACAACCTCAGGCGTTCATGTTTGTTGTTTTGTTTTCCCAACTACAACTGGGACGTACGACATTTCCTTGAAGTACATGAAGGCACCATAACTTCCGCATTTATGCTGCATTCAGGGCCGATACGACCGTTTTTACAACTATCAACCGTTCCGTTTGCTTTGATGTAAATACATTTTAATCTTAATATTATACTCGTATATGTTTTGTTTTATTCAGAAGATAACATTTATTTGGACGAACAGCTTTTGACGTGCATAGGGAGACGCTGACCAAGATTCCTCAAAGAGCACAATTGCGAATATTTCTACACCCGCTAAATGCAACATCAACCCAAAGAGAAAACATGGCGGCCTGCTTCAGCATGGTCACAAGAGTGACAGCACTGGCTGCTGTGTTCAAGCCGGTGTCCGCACATTTATCAAGGCCGGGGGCAAATGTGTGTGTTCGCTTTTCGCACGGAGTCCGGAGCAGTTTGTACGAGCATGTCCGTGAAGGTTACAGTGACAAGCCGGAGCTGGACATGAGAGCAGTGTGTGAGGAGACCGGCAAAGTCATCGCAGACGTAGAGAACAGGAAGGGCGACCTGCGAGGGGACGATGTCAGGAAGATTGTGAGTGTGTGTTTGATATTTAAACCACGACAACTGAATCTGTAAAGAAAAATAAACTGGCTGTGCGGCTCCTGTAAACTACAAAACAACAACACAAATTAATTATTATGTTGTGAAGAGAAGAGAAGAAAGTTGTCCAGTCCTGTTTTTATCCGTTCAGAAATATATCAAAAGGTGAAATCACTCCTGTCACTCGAAAATCTGGAAAAACTCATTCATGCTTTTATTTCCTCCTGCCTCGACTACTGCAATTCATTATACACCAACACAGTCTCAGTCAAAAAGAAATCCACCTCCCTCAAATAGTCCAATATTTAGCAGCCCGTCCAATCAGTGAGATGTGTAGTGAGTGAAATGATAAAGTGATCTTACTATATGATCAGACATTAAGGAAACATGTCATGTTGAAGTGTTGTCTTCTCTGACAACAATGCAGCAGCCAGTATGTCCTCCTTCTAACTTTAGATTCTGGTCCTGAATGCTCTGGATTTGTTTGGACCAGAGAAGGTAGGTGGTTTTAAGACACCCCCACACGGCCGTTTTGGACGCCCCTCGGTTTGCCAGATATGAGAGCAGTTATCAGGTCAACAGGTGTTGCAGCGATGGAAGCGGGCAAGAGAACTGGTTCAGATAGAAGTGATTGTACCCGACCTAAAAAGCCTCTGCATGTTTCTAATAAGATCCACGAGCAGAAACGTGCTCAAACTAGGATCAATATTGGAGATGATTTTTGAAAAATGGAGAGAGGTTAGAACGCAGAAAGGTTTACAGACCGATGCAGAGCTGACTAAACACTGAAGCTTCAGTGTCCACCACATGGTGACTTATTGGGAGGAGGAGGAGGAGGGGGCGGGTGGAGACAGCTCTCGCGAATGATTTTTGAATTGCAGTACCCATTTTAAACACTAGGTGTCAGAGTTACATATTGCTCCTTTAACAAAAAACAATAAATGTGCTCACATCATTTTTAGGCTTGATTTTAAGATTCTTTTCACTTCTTTTAAGGCACAACATGGGCTGGCCCCTTCCTATGTTTAAGAGTTTTAACCCCTTATGAACCAGAATGCAGTCTGTGACTCTCAGGCTAAGCTCTGCTGGCTCTTCCCAGGTCCAGGCTGAAAACTAAAGGGGACACGGCTTGTTCTTTCAGTGCTCCTAAACTGTGAAACAGTCAATCTTTTGTTCTACCTCTCTGTTTGCTTTTATTACTTGTTTGTTTTTATTGCACACCAGTAATCATTTTGTTACCTGTCTTGAAAAGTGTTACACAAATAAAGTATTATTTTCAAAAAATGTTATTCCACCTCACATGGGAGGCTGAAACTTTTACAGCTCTAATATTCTGCTAGCTCTCAGCTGATGTTGTTGTTTGTTTGTTTGTTTGTTTGTAGGTTTGTGTGTGGCAGGAGCTCCAGGCAGTGAGGACAGAAATCTCTGTGCTCGAGGAGCAGAAGAAACACATCAGTGAAACTGTCAAAGCCCTGGTGGTCAGTACTGGTCATTACAGCAGTGGTCACAGTCCCCAGTTTTCTGATGGATGTTTATTGTTGTGGTGAAAGTATAATGTTGACTGCTAATTTCACTTTCAATACTTTATTTATTTATTATTTATTTATTTATTCAGAACTTAAATATGATACCTACATCTCCAAATGAACACTTTAACTTAAATCTCGTCCCATGTTTGCACACTTTAACCTAATTAGATTTGTCTTTGTGATAATAAGCTGTGTTTTAAGATGCATCCATCATTTTCACTTCATTTTCTTTTCACAGGCCAGTAACAACAAGAAAGCCCTTTCCAGTGTAAGTTTACCTTTTGCACTTCACTATTAAAATGTGTGAGTATCCACAGTATCATTTTATATTGAATGAGTGCGTGTTTGTTTCTGCACTGGTCGGACTCGGCGATGCCTCACATTTCTCCTGCTGTGTATCGCACAGCTTCCAGAGTACACGCAGGCTCTGCAGAGGGGTCGGGAGATCCGCATCAGACTGAATCAGCTCCATCCTCGAGAGACGGAGCTGGATCAGGAGCACTACGGACGAGCACTCAGACTGCCCAACACCTCCCACCCTGACGTGGTGAGGAGGATACACACACACACACACACACACACACACACACACACACACACACACACACACACACACACACACACACACACACACACACACACACACACACACACACACACACATACATTCTCCAAAGCATCTGTGGAGAGATTTTGTGAGAAGGGTGTGTTGTTTGAAGAGTCCTAATATTAAAAAACTTTTTTCTTTTTTTTTTAGCCAGTTGGGGATGAGAGCCAGGCGAGGGTGGTGGAGCTGGTCGGACAGAAACCAGGTGATGGATGTGACCTATGGCATCATTTATCCAAATAGTTAGATCATTTATCACCACATGTGCTTTTATGCAAAACATTTCATCTCCTTTTTTTCCTTCTTGGGTAGATTTTGACTTCAAGCCCAAAGGTCATGTGGAGCTGGGGGAGGAGCTGGGTCTCATCAGGCAAAGGTCAGGGGGTCTGATTGCTGGTTTTAAGGACTTCTTCTACCTGATTTTCCGTTGGCTGTGCCGTCTTTTGAAGTCTAACCTTATTGATATGAAAGTGTGTCATTGTGCTTTTTTTTGCTCTATTCTGCAGACATCTAGCTCATGTGTCAGGCCACAGGTCCTACTATCTGAGGGGGGTCGGAGCCAGACTTCAGAGTGCGCTCCAAAACTTTGCCCTCGACAAAGTGCTGCGACGGGTAAGAGATGTGTCTAAAAAATATTATATGCAATGTCTGCAAAATGCATTCACATTCATTTACCAAAACAGAGCCCAACTTTGTTTTTTCTTCTTACTCCTGCAGGGCTTCATCCCAATGGTTGTACCTGATGTGCTGAAGGGGGCAGTATTTGTGAGTAGCAGAGCGTGTTGACTCCTGTTTGTAACGTACCAGGGCCCTATTCCTGAAATGTGTCTTAACAATGGCTGCGTTAAAAAACTGCAGGAAACAGTGACCCCGAATCTATATTTTTTTGACCGTGTTAGCAGCATTAGTCACATTGAGGGTTAACTCAAATCAGATACGGGCCAATGTGACCTCAGTCTGAATTCATGAGACTCTGATGTCATATTAGTGTCAGTGTTTCTCTGCCTGGTGTCTCCTCTCTGACTTAGAGACAGTAATTCATGCGTTCTTCTCCTGTTCAAGACTACTATAATTCTTAGTATACCGGGAAAAGCCAGTCGTCCCTGTCCCGCCTGCAGCTGGTCCAAATTGCTGCAGCCAGGCTGCTGACTGGGTCCAGGAGGAGGGAGCATATCACACCCTGTCCTAGCATCCCTTCACTGGCTCCTTTTAAGGTCGCACTGTTTGTTTTTAAAGCCCTGAATCGCCTGGCTCCCCTGTACATAAACCTCCATAGCCCTTAAACTTCATCTAGGCCCCTTAGAATGTCCGACGCCGGCCTCCTGGCGGTCCCTCACTCACAGCTCAAGCTCAAAGGAGATCGTCCCTTTGCAGTCAAAGCCCGTCAGCCAAACAGCCGTCCCCCCTTCCATCAGGTCTGCCCCCTCTGTTGACTCTCTTAAGTCCCGCCTCAAATTGTATTTTTCTATGTCAGCATCTCAGCCGTCTGGTCCTGACTAGTCCCGTCTCTCTGGTTTTCTTTATTCTTATAAATGTAGTAAACTCCTGCATATTGTTTCTCTAACGTTGGGTGCAGCACGTTGGTCAGCTGCTGTTGTTTTTAAATGTGCTTTATGAATAAATGTGACTTGACGTCTCCTCTTCATCCCTGTCCAGGAGGGTTGTGGGATGCAGCCCAACGCTCACCGCTCTCAGGTCTACACGCTGGATCCAGCCCGTTTCCCAGACCTCAACCTGGCAGGGACCGGAGAGGTCGGCATTGCAGGTTAAACTTCATTCTTCCTTATCATAATCCATGCCCTAATTAGTAAACGTCTTCAAGACATCAGCATGAGAGGCCAAAGAGAGACTTTCACATCGAGGTGATGGACCAATCCATGAAACACGTGTTGAGTAATGATGTGACGTGTGTCTCTCACCTCCAGGCTATTTCATGGATCATGCAGTGAGCTGGAAGGACCTGCCTGTCAGGTAGGAGGCAGAACCTCAGATTGTGTAACTCAGATATCAAAATAACTACAGCAGACTAGGACTGACATGATCTGTCGTCTGTGCTGCAGGTCGGCGTGCAGCAGCACCTGCTACAGGGCGGAGACGGACACAGGCAGAGAGACATGGGGCCTCTACAGAGTTCATCACTTCAACAAGGTAACAAGCACAAAAAACATGAATCTGTCGTGCACACTTTTGGAGCCTCAAGGAATATGCCAATTTTTACCATACGTACTGGACAAAAATAAATGCATGCACAACTTAGGACAGAGAGGGGCCGCTGTATCCATAACTTAGGACAGAGAGGGGCCGCTGTATCCATAACTTAGGACAGAGAGGGGCCGCTGTATCCATAACTTAGGACAGAGAGGGGCCGCTGTATCCATAACTTAGGACAGAGAGGGGCCGCTGTATCCATAACTTAGGACAGAGAGGGGCCGCTGTATCCATAACTTAAAACAGAGAGGGGCCGCTGTATCCATAACTTAGGACAGAGAGGGGCCGCTGTATCCACACGGGTTGCCATCATCCTTCATTCATGAACACACCGTGTATGAGTGTCCCATATTTAAAGTCAGTTTGATGACATGTACAGCTCATTCAAATTTAAATATGTATGTTCAATTCTGCTCTTTAACAACACCTCTCTGTAATCTACATATCGACAGAGATGACATCACTTTATATTTGTCCACATTTACGGTGCGTGTGTGTGTTTATCCGTCCAGGTGGAGATGTTTGGAGTGACAGCTGATGAGACGGGACAGGAGAGCTCTCAGCTGCTGGAGGACTTTGTCTCTTTGCAGAAAGAGATTTTCTCTGCTCTGGAGCTACACTACAGGTGAGTGTTCAGGTACTGTGTTCAAGTCCAGGACTGGAGTCCGACTCAAGCCCTGATTTTTGACTTGGACTCGAGCATTTGGACTACACCGGGTATTTGGAGGATTGGTATGAGATGTGGATCATTTGTTGTACCTCTTGTGTTTTTCATCAGAGTGCTGGACATGCCGACGCAGGAGCTCGGTCCTCCTGCACACAGGAAGTATGACATCGAAGCGTGGATGCCTGGAAGGGACAGCTATGGAGAAGTCAGTCTCTTTACATCACCGATACCTACTAACCTTTTTTACAATATTACAAGTCAGAAACAAAGGATAGTCTGACCTGCAGCTCCTTTCCCTGCATGTTATTACTCTCTCTCTTTACCCCCGATATGCTTCTCTTCCTGCTGTCATCTCTGAGTAGAGGCATAAAATAAATCTTAAAAATACAAAAACAGGGCTGCTGCAGATTCTGATGACCCCTCTCTATCTCACTCTATATATATGTATATTACACCAGATTTCCAGTGGGTCAAACTGCACAGACTACCAAAGCAGACGCCTCAACATCCTGTATGAGAGAGAGGACGGCAGCCTGCAGTACGCCCACACAGTGAGTGCTCTACATCAGTGCAGGTTTGGCTTTCGGCGGTTTACCAACTAGAGGAAGTGTGACGGGATTTATTTTGTTCTCCAGGTGAATGCTACAGCATGTGCAATCCCTCGAACCATCATCGCCATCCTGGAGACTCACCAGACCAAAGTAAGACAAGTCACGGTTACAGGAAACCTGGAGGTCTTTGGAGCAGGTTTCTCAGTTGTTTCATTGTCGTAAAAACTGATAAATGGAAACAAATACCCTGAGGGGGCTTTAATGAGTGACATAGGGACATTTGATTAATCATAAAAAGCAAACTAACTATTTAAAGGGATATACTACCACATGATCGGATGGAGCCCAGCTCTTCCATTTGACAGTCTATTAATGATGCTTCTTCATTCTTCATTTTTTTCAGGAGGGAACAGTGCGTGTCCCCCGAGCTCTGCAGCCTTATTTGGGCCTAGAAGTCATTGAGAAGCCAAAGTACGCCCCGCTGAAGTACATCGGACCCAACCAGCACACTCGACCCCCCAGGCCTGCTCCAAAGACTAGATGATCAAAATACCAGTGAAGTGCTTTAAAAACCAGCCAGCGTCCACGACAACCTGACGTGGGAGCCAGTTCACATTCGACACCTTTAAAGACGGGTGCACACGGTACAACTTTAGGCCAACTTAGGCCAGACTTTTGAGTCGTACGGCTGATTGTGGCGGGTGCACTGAGGCACGACGGCCGATCACGGTCTGGTCGGATGTCTTCTGACATGTTTGATATTTTTTGTCGCACAGTGACAGCTGAGACTTTTTTTTTCCTGAATATGCCTACGCAACCTGACGGACAGCGTACGAAATCACCATGGCAACAGCATAGACATAATCTGTCTACCCCTCTGATCGTGAAAGAAGAGCTGGTACAAGATATCTGCAGACCTCCAGCTGATGGAATGTTTGTTATGATTTAGCCTCTAGTGAGCTCGTGTTTATCGGTGATGGTGAGTGTGTGAGAGAGAGAGCGTTCTTGATGGTGTGTGTATTTGAGCCATGCATCAGACAACTGACATACACATCTATTGAGAATAGATTGTGAATGCTCCGTCCTGATAAAACTCATACAGTGGCCGCTCTAAGGTTGTGCCCGACCACCATCGTTAAAGTCAGTGTTTGTAATTTCCTTGAGATCCATGTTTTAAGATTCTGGTTGAAATTGTCTTTAGGTCCTGACAGAAATTAATAACTCATGTTCTCTGAAAAAGGAACGAAGAAAATCCGTCATCTGTAGCAGTTTGTAAGCCTGTAAAAACTTCGACCAATGTCTGCCACAAGGTACCAATCTGATGAACCAATCAGATGTCTCCCTGCTCGCTCTCTACCTCTTGCGTGCTCTAGCCCACACTCAAAGCATGAGCTGAGGTCCACTTCTGGAACAACGGCGCTCCTGCATGTAAGTGAGGGGGCGTGGCATTAGAGGGAGCACAGAGGGGAGGGGTGCGGGTGCGGGTGCAGGTGCAGACGGGGCACTGAGGGAATGCTACTTTCAAAATCATGCTAGTTTTTGAAAAATGACCAACCCTGCCTTTAAGTTTGAGCCGACATTCCTCCACGTCCTATAAACAGTCGTACAGATGTACGCTGGGCTGAACTCAGAAAAGGAAGATGTCTAACACTCATAAGGATGTTTCAAACAGTCTGACTTTATGAATTGAGTCTGAATGAATCCTCGATTGTTGAGTCATTGCATCAGTTCTTATCATTAAGGGGTTTACTGTATCTGTTAATATATTTATATCTTCACTTGTTGAACGCCATGAGGATTATTTTCGGGGTAAATAAAAAACAATAAAGATAAATGTACTGCTTACTCGTCCTGTGTTTGTCTTGCAGTTCAAACTGTTTTACAAACTTGCATTTGGCCGTAATACAGACGATGTTTTGAGCTGCAGATGAAGCATGCTGACAGAGGTGGCAGGCCGGTTAATGAGCGTTATATTTTAGGCTGCTATAAAAGGTCAACGATTAAGGCAACAATATGTAACTCTCCCACTTTAAAAAAGCAGTTTCAAAGTCGACCTAATAGCGTATCTCCAATGTCCACGGTCACCTGCTCATCAGCTGCAGAGCAAGATTTTAAAAATTGAGGATGCACCAGCGTCTTTTAAATCGGAGCTGTGGAAGCATTTTGGCTTCCCTAAGACAGAAAATGAAAGGGGTGAGAAGATAACAGACAAGACAAAAACTGTGTGCAAATATAACGAAGACAGGGAACTACACAAACAGCACAACCAACATGATGCAGCTTTTAATAAACACCACAACGAGAAGCTCCAATCACCTCCCCTTGTTGAGAGGAAAAAAGGAGCTCATAAAATAATTTTGTTGAGTAAGATGAAGCTCAAGCGAGCAATTTGCTACGCTCAGATTTATTGGTCTAAATTAAAAAACTTATTTTTAGAAATATTTGGATCACGATGGACGTGTTGCAAACAGCGGATAGCGATAGAAACTGTGTTTAATCAAAGCCCTCTGAAAAGCCCTTCATATTATTGAACAATGTTTTCACATATTGAATGTTTCTCATATCCTGCAGCCTAGCGTGCACTGGCCCTGTGAATTCAATGACAGCTGTTACAATCCAAATCTCAGCGGTGCATATTTGGTGGGATTTGGATAAAGTGGAATTACAGAGGAGTGCAGTATGTTGAAATGTTTGCACTTCTAATGAGCTCCAAATGGGTCGAAGGTCAAAGGTCAGGCTTTGTGATACATTAAATAATAATAATATATAAATTATTAATAATTACTTTATGTATATAGCACCTTTTTTAAATCACAAGTTTACAACCTGCTTTGACATTAAGCAGAAACCTAAACAGAACAAAGAGAAAGAACCCAAACACAGAAAAAGAAACCAATATGAACATATTTAACCCATCCATCACAGGAACCATCGTAAGAACCACCATAAGACCCTTCATAGGAACCCATCACAAGAACCATCATATCACCCCATGACCCATCATAAGACCTGAAAAAATGACCGTCCTAAGAACCATCACAAGTAAATAAGTTTATTTGTATAGCAACTTTCACAGATAAACATCACAATGTGCTTTACATTAAAACAAGTACACAAGAGATAAAATAGCAGATAACATTAAAGAACCCCATGACCCATCATAAGACCTGAAAAATGACCGTCCTAAGGGCCATCTCCATCACAAGAACCACCATAAGACCCATTATAAGAACCATCATTAGAACAATCATAAGAACCCCTCAAAAGACCCATGTCAAGTACCAAACTTGGGATCAATCATAAGAAACATTATGGGAACCCAGGCAACACAAGAACCCAACCACACGAGCTGAGACCAAGAGGACCAAATATTTTAAATGTCAGAAACTAAAAGGCTTAGAAACAATAAAAAGAGCTAAAACAGCAACAACAAAAAAAGGTAAAAGCGTGATTTTTAAGGAGGGATCTAAAAGAGAGGACAGATTCTGCAGCCTCGTCTACAGCAGGTAGCAGTTTGTTAACACAGCGAGAAAACAGGACGATAAGCTGACATCTCTGGCACCCAACAGGGTCTGATCTGGTCACCTGACACCTCGTACACACACACACACACACACACACACACACACACACACACACACACACACACACACACACACACACACACACACACACACACACACACACACACACACACACACACACTGTGCCTCGGTTCCACCTCACGCAGCGGCTGTGTGGAAAGAGCCAGCCCCGTCATTTCAAGGTTATCTCCTGCAGGAGCCTCTCTTTTCGGATCCTATGGGATACCTGGTCACCGCGGTGTTTCTGTGGGCTGCTGTCGGAGGTGAGTGTGTTTATCATGTCGTTCATTGCAGACCACAGTGGTGAGATTATCAGCGCTCAGTGTGACAACATGACGATACAAAATGCGAGTGATCGCTCAGCCTCATCTCTGACACTCTCCTGCTTCAACTGAGACCATTTCTTTCCCCTTTAACCGACACTCTTTAAGGGGAAACATAGCAAAGTAAAGGCGTTAGAACAACAGAGTGAACTGAAAGCGTATGTTAACTTAATGCGAAAGCCGCAGGGCTTTAGACTAATAGGCTAAACAAAAGCGTCGTTACATAATTCATGATTCGCCCACCTTTTTCCTTTCTGAGCTGAAGATGCTGCTCTTACCGGGTGTGATTTTATACACATGCTCATTTACTAAACACAGACCTCAAACTGTCTCATTTTACAGCATATGAGAATTAAAGCGGCGCACAGGTGAGCGGAAAACAGTGGCGACATGTGCGCGTGTTTTCTGTGAGGCGACGTTCCAGTGACACTATTATAGTAAATGGACTTGAGCTTGTATAGCGATTTTCTAGTCTTCTGACTACTCAAAGCGCTTTTACACCGCAGGTCACGCCCATTCATTCGCATTCACACACATTAATACGCCGACGACAAAGCAGCGGGAGTAATTCGGGGTTAAGTGTCTTGCCCAAGGGCACATCGGACATGTTGCTGCAGTGAGAGAGACGACTCTACCAACTGAGCCACAGCCGCCCATGCTATTAGCACATGTTAATTAATTAAAATAGGTGTGTGATTGAGAGAGAATCTTCCACCCACACAGATGTATGTATGAAATGCTTTTATAGTAGTCTGCAGTGGTGTTGAACGTTAAGCAGTGTCACAGGGTAACCTACATATAGAACTTACATAGAGCTGACTATAAACTGAAGAATTGTTAAGATGTTGCAGTCTTAGCTGCTGTACCACACCATGAAACTGCAGCATCAGTTTCAATAACGAGGCGGAGTAAAATTATAAACTCGTTTTTCCCACATAATAGAATGTGTTTGTGTCTCAGATGAAGCTTCTGAGAGGCAAGACGTGATGTAAAAAAAGAGTGATGCTGAAGTGTTGGACGAGTCCGCTATACCACGCCATGATTACAATATTTGTCTTTACATCAACGCTCAGAATCACAATATGAACTAAAGAACACACTGCAGAACAGAAAACATAGTGCAGCAGTTTAATAACATGCATGGAAATTGTACCGGGCGCATGCAGACGGTCTATGGTCGTGCACAGATCGCAGGCAACTAGCTTCATCCATTCCCTACTCTCTCACTCCTTGATTTCCAGCTCTATCCACTGACTTATCTCTACATTAAAATCCCCAAAATATATCTTTAAAATAAAAAAATGCTCTAGTTTGTAGTTATTGTCAACTTTAACGCAGAATTTCTCAAATCCACTTTGCTTAACTGCAGCTCCTGAACTTTAAACTGGCTGTTGATTTATTGACAACAGGATGACAAGCCCATAAAACCAGAGCCTCATCACGACTTTTGTCATTTTGTCTGGGTGTGCGAACTTTAAGACCGCCTGTGTCGTCTAAACCCTCGTCGCATGGACGTTCTGGAGTGGATTGTTAATTAGAATCCATTTGATTGGGCGAGACCAGCCTGTGAATCTGTGTCGGGTGGGACGGTAAGGCTCTGTGGTCAGTAGCCCTTTATAGATGCGTATCAACCTCATCTCTGTACATTCATATTGATTCTGCAACAGCTTAAAATAAGTGTCCAAGTCTGTGAATTCAAGTTTCGGCGTTGCAGAAGCATGGCACAGCGGGAGCTTCACATACACACACAGTCAGACATGCACACACACACAGCGCTGCACTCCCCCGCTGACTCCACTGATATATATTTTATCTTCTCTCCGATTGTTAATAGTTTGTTTTGGTGATTTTAGAAGCCTTTTTTTGTATCATCTCTTGTTCTCCTTTGTCTTGATGTCTTGTTTGAAACACTCTGAATGTCCTTGGTGCTGAAATGTGCTGTATAAATAAAGTTGCCTAATGCCTACAGAGCTAGACAGTGGGCAGCTCACGTGTCTGCAAGGGGGTCCAGCAGAGGCCACGGAATCAATTAGGCCCATTGATCCTGATCTGTACTGATGTGGCTGTGAGCTGACACAGACCCACATGTGTCACGTCGACGACAAGTGTGAATGATCTCTGAGTGTCCAATAGTTGTTGATTTAGTCAATTTGGGATCCAACTGTTGTAGTTGACATCAAGTACAGACAACCAAAGCAAACTCTAAAGGGTAACGGGTAACTAAACCCCCGGAGTCTCGGCTAAAGTGCATCTACCCTGGAATTTAGAAATGCATTCATGGACAGTGCTGGGGGGAGGGGAAGTAAGGGGATGGGGCGTTACCATCAGCCACAACATCTGTGTGACACACACACACACACACACACACACACACACACACACACATAAATTGATTAGCAATTTTAGCTAGGTTAATTAGCTATGCAAAGACACTTGAGTGGCAGAATGTGGTTTGAAGTCGTGGACTTCTCTCCTCCAGAGTCAGACCACGACCACGGCGGTCCAGAGCCGCGTCAGTTTGAACCGCTAGCACAGGCAGCGAGTGCTGAGACAGCTGATGCAGAGGACAGTGAGGGTCCAGGAGAGGATGGGGGACGTCTCTGATTGGTGCAAATAGCCTCATTTGAGCACTTTGCAAACGCCATATTTCACAGCAAGCCACATAGATTTCAGGTACAATCAACCGCGCAATTCTCTCAACACACTTGACTCCCTGCAGTTTGCTGAGTCGGTTGACTTTTTTTGGGCCATTTTTGGCTATGTTTGGATAGGACAGCTGAAGAGAGAAAGGAAATGTTAGGATGAGAGAGTTGGGGGACGACATGCAGCAAAGGGCCGAGCCCGGATTCGGGCTCACGACCGCTGCGGCGAGGACAGTACAGTATAGCCTCTGTATTTATTGGCTTTGATGCACATACGCAAAATGCCTCCAGATCAGCCAATAGAAAAATGTAATTGCAGTAGCATAGTTTCAACCTGTAGAGGGCAGTCACTTTGCATATTTCTAACACAATATCCATCCATTATCTATACTGCTTGTGGGGTTCCCGCCCTGGACTGGATGACAGTCAATCACAGGGCTGACATATAGAGAGCCAACCAGACACACCTATGGGCAATTTTAGAGTCACCAGTCAACCTAACGAGCATGTCTTTGGACTGTGGGAGGAAGACGGAGAGAACCCACACATGCATGGGGAGAACCTGCAAACTCCACACAGAGAGGCTCCTGTCAGACGGGTTAATCAAACCAGTACCTCCTGCACCACCATGCAGCCTTTGTGTAAATGTAGAATTTAAATACTTTCAAAATTGATCAACAACGCTAAATTAATACCCATACACAAAGGCTTTCAGCTGAAAAAAGGAGTCCGGGGGTTCAGTTTCTCATAAAGAAAGTAGTTCCTTCAATTCACCTTTTTTTGGGAACATTAATGTTTAATCCAAGAGAGACTGTGACCCAAATAATATCGGCTGACGTTTAGACTAAGGGCTAAATGAAGATGCACTTATCTCTGTGTCTGTGCACCAAACTCATACCAAAGAACGGAACGGTTGGCGTCTGCAGGCCCAACATGGGACGTGATCTATTTGGACTTTTAGCTTCTTGTTAGTTTCAGTGCATCCCTGTGAGAAGAAGGCCCAGATGGCTCTGTTAAGTGTGCCTTTAATGAATTACTGGCAGGCGTTGATCCGTGACTGATTTAGCCCGGGTGGGAAACTACCTGTGAGCTAAAGCCTTTTGGAATATCTGGCTCCTGCAGAGAGAGCGAGGTTTAAGCTTCTTTGCTGGGTCACTTTATCACGGTGCTTACCTTAATGAGGAAGCAGCTCAGCCCATGCCAGTGCATCACAAACCACTTCTGCACAAACTAGTTCAACTCTGCTGCACTGTGAAACATTTCTGTGTCAGAATCACCACGATATGTAGATCAGCGTTCCCGTCCTCCCTCACTCTGCATTCATCTCTGTTTTGTGTTTTTCAGTGGGAAGCCGGCCGGTAACCTCACCCCTTGATGATGCAAAGGTCGGAACGACGTCCTTTCATTTCCCTCATCACTCAGTAAATCACATATCTTTGCTCTACCAGTAACTGTGTGTGTGTGTTTTCTGACTTTGTCTTCAGGTTGAATGTATTATTCAGGAGACGCTGAATGACGACGGGTCACATCATGAGTGTGGCCCACAGCTTGCAGGTGACACATCTGATTATCTTGTTGTTGTTTTCTCAATATTTGAATGTTGAGACAAAGAATTATTCAATGTATGAACCACTATGAATTTAAATATAATGACAAACAGTTGATTATTAAAGGCAGGGTTGGTCACTTTTCGAAAACTAGCATGATTTTGAAAGTAGCATTCCCTCAGTGCTGTCTGCACACACTCCCTCCCCTCTGTGCTCCCTCAAAAGCCACGCCCCCTCACTTACATGCACGAGCACCGTTGCTTCAGAAGCAGAAACTATGTCGTCCCATGTCTCATTTAGTGGTAAATAAACTCACAGTATAAACTCCATCATCGGAGACGGGGTAGAGAGCGAGCAGGGAGACAGGGAGGCGTATGATTGGTTCAACAGATTGGTACCTCGTGGCAGACATTGGTTTAAGTTTTTACAGGCTTACAACTGCTACAGATGACAGATTTTCTGAATTCCTTTTTCAGAGGGGTTATTAATTTCTGTCAGGACCTAAAGACCTGGAGGAAATTACCAACCCTACCTTTAAAGAATCGCAACCTGAGTGCTTTTTGATCCAGCATTGTTATGTGCCGCTTTCATCATGTTAAGAGCATTGATTGGCTTGTGCAGCAGCCGAGAATTTGAGAATTGAGAATTTTCAAACACAAACAGCATCACCCTCAGCTTCAAGATGTTTCATTTCTGAAACCATGCTGTTGTGGTTAGGGGAGTGGCAGATTTTTGAGTATCTGTTCTTTACTTGAGTATCATTTTGGGAAGGAAACTTTCACTTTTACCCCACTACAATTAAAAGATAAATATTGAATGAATGTTCTCGTTATTCACTACTTCAATGTGGTTTGTCTAAGCGGTGATGCTGTACCTGTACATTGTGCGTCTTTGTGGTTGAACGTAGAACAAACGCACTCAGACCAGGCGGTCGTGGTAATGATGGTTGCAGCAGGGAGGGATAAGGAGTCCTAACCTCAGCACTCATGGTCCCCGACTTGCTGCTCTATAACGCTATGTGGTCATCTATCACGAGTAGATTTGAAGCGTTTTAGCTGAATCTTTCCTGCGTCACAATCTGTGATGTTCGACACTTTCCCATTGTGAATTGTCTGCTGCTCTAGTGTCAGCTGCTCTGTGTTAATACATGCAGTAGTTTGTTTTTCTGTTTCATAGAAGTAATTGTTTCTTTTGCAGAGGAACTTGATGAAGTGCAAAGACATCAGGGTCTGCTCAGGGAGCTGCAGAATCTAGCTGGTGATGGTAAGCGGAGAAAATGGATGTTTTCCCGTCATGTTTGGATGAATTTTAACATCACACAGTGCTGACTTCTGGAATCTATTACAGAGGGAGAAGAGGAACAAGACGACGAGTACAACCTGGCTGAAGACGAGGGCGACTTTGAGGGTGGAGATGAGGAAGGGAAGGAGGAGAGAGACGTGACCGACCTTGCACAAAAGACTGATGAAAAGAAAGAAGTGAAGATGGAAGAAGATGACACCAAGGAGAAGACGAAGGAGGATAAACAGAGTGAAGACAAAGGGAGGGACACTGAGGAGGAGAGAGCCAAGGAGCTGGAGGAGCTGCTAGCCGAAGAGATCACTAAGAAAGGAAAGGAGGAGAGGAATGATGAAGAGCTGAAAGAACTGCTGAAAGAGCTGAAGAAGAAACGATACGAGGCGGTGAAGGAGAGGGACAGCCACAAAGGCGCTGGAGATGAGCAGAAGGAGGAGATGAAGAAAAAGGAGGACAAAGAGAAGGAGGCAGAAACAACGGTGGACTTAGAGAAACAGAGGATGGAGGAGAGGAGGAAGAGCGAGGTGGAGCTGATGGTAGAGAAAGAAAAGGTGGAGAAGGAGCTCAATGAGCTGCTCAAAGAGCAGGACAGCAAAAGCCAGCCGGAGCAGGAGAGGAAGAAGAAGGAGAAGCAGGAGGAGCTGGAAGAACTCGTCAGGAAGATGAAACAGGTGCAGGAGGACGAGCAGGAGATGCAGGATGTGAAGAAAGAGGGCGGCATGGGTGACAGGACGGCGGAGGAGAACAGCGGGAAGAAGGAGGGTGGAGAAGAAAAGGAGGCGGGGCAGAAAACTGAGAACGACGTCAAGATGAAGGAGGAAGCCGGGGAGGTGAAGCTGCCGCAGCAGAAGAGGGTGATGGAGAAAGCGAGCGATGAAGCCACACGGCAGTTCGAGCGGGAGAGGTTGAAGGATGAGGAAGAGGAGGACGAGGAGGACGAGGATGAATACGTCAGAGAGGATGGGCAGGACGAGGAGGACGGTGAGCAGGGAGAAGCTGACGAAGATGAAGGCGAGGTAAGTCATGTGTTAGTATAATAAAACATCTTTTATTATACTTTGTCCGGTATTCGATTCTGATTGGTCGAGGTAGCATACAGCTGCTCTGAATAGCAGACCGGCTACAGACCCAGTCCAGATCATTGACTCTTCCGGACTGTGCCATCAGCAGAAAGGAGTCCAGTAAATTAAACATCATCCTGTTGACTGTGTCGCAAAAAAAGAAAAGTAGGGAAGCGATGAGAAGGAGAAAACCTCTGCTGTGTGTCTGCATCACCCTGTCAGGGTTTATCGTTTAATGATGATCCATTGCTAGGACACGAAACATTAGGATATGGTTGATAAAATAAAAGGTACGATACGATCCTTGGTCCTGGCACGCTTGGAAAAGGTGTGCTTCGGCATGGAACAGTTCATGCATGAGCACAAGCACGGGAATCCCGGTGTGTGTTCTGGCTGCATCCGACTAGAATTACTCAGAATAAGACACAAAGTCAGTAAAGTAGCTGTCATGTTCTCTGTGTTGTGTGCGGACGCGGACTCGACCGGGCGTCCCTTTTATTTTATTATTATTTAGTCCGCCTGTCTTCTAATCTTAGCTCGCTTCATGGTCACGTAAAGCCATGCATGTGTTGTATTACGACGTTGAGGAAGTTAGTCGGCCCGGTTAGTCCTGGAGGAGTGTGAGTGCAGGCCAGCGGGGGAATGGGGAGGGGGGGGGGGGGAAACATGCGTCAGCACGGTACGGGACAACCGGGCCTAGTGTAAGTGCACCCTTAATCTTGTTTTTTGGAGACAGAACTGACCCTAATAAGACTTGAATTCAACACGGAGGAACATAAACTCATTAGTAAATGATATCTGGGGTTACATATTTCTAGCCATCAGAACAAATGCAGGTTTAAGTCACTTCTGCGTAGACTTCACGGCTTCTTCCACTTCATACAGTCAATGATTCTTCTTTTAATGTTTAATGTATATGTCTCTGATTTTGAAACGTGCCGGATTTGAGGAGAACGTGTGTGTTCGCTCCGATGTTTGCTGACTGTATATTATAAACTGAATCTTGAATCTGGAGTTTCTGTTATAGCCTATATATATTTATTTGTTTTTCTTCCCACAGGAGCTGCTGGAGATTGAAGCAGAGCTGCGCAAAGTTGCTGCAGAGCTGAGGGAGCTTCGCCGAGGATGAGACACACACACACACACACACACACACACACACACACACACAGCTGTCAGACTAAACCCTTTGTTGCATTCACAGTCACACATTCAGCTCACACATTTACCAGCCTTTAAATCCCTTCAGCACTGAGAGAAATGTCTTTAGTAGAAACATTAGTAGAACCTGTACACTTCCTGCCCCGGAGAAAGAGTTCACCTTTTCCGCAATGCTCATCTGAAGCCACTTGAGTGTTGAGGAAAAGGAGACGCATTTTTCTCCGGTGGATTCTTAAAGGTCTTTTGTGTCCGTGTACACCCGAGGTACTGGTTTGTCTCAGTCCCTGTGAGCGCTGTTTGTAAGGTAGACAGGTGATTGTACTCGTTGTTATAAACCGCCATGGATTGTAAAGCATTCAGCAACACACACACATACACCGTCGTCATGACTACCAGTGCTTCTTTTCTCTGCAGGTAGCCTACAAACATTGAAGGTGTATTCTTAACGGGGAAACACAGATTCTCCGCTAGAACTAAACGTGTGTTTCA
Organism: Labrus mixtus; assembly: GCF_963584025.1. NCBI lineage: Eukaryota > Metazoa > Chordata > Actinopteri > Labriformes > Labridae > Labrus > Labrus mixtus. Next base: position 8,241,425 of record NC_083620.1, read on the forward strand.
TTGTGTATTTTGTGCAATAACTGATAACTCTGTGTAGGCGGTTCCTGCTGACTGTTATGACGATATGTAGGCCTACTACTGATATTTCTACACAGGAGTCAGTCATTATTTACTCCGTTTCTTTGACGATAGGGTAGAAACAAAAGGTTTGTGTTTCATTTGGCTCACGCACTGTTAAATCCAGACTGTTTGAGAAGAACCAGGGTGACACGAGCAAAAACAGACGACGATAAATGCCGCACGCCGACACTTGAGACAGATGTTGAGGAACGTCTTTAAGCGTGCGGTGACGACAGGGTGTGATGTACTTAGAGCTTAAAGGTCTAAAAGTGTCACTCCGGGTTCTCAGCGAGCTTTGCACTCTTATCTTAACAAGCCAAGGAGGAGTCGAGGGGAGAGGGAGACACTAAAGCCATTCTGTTGTCTTTTTTGGGTAACGTTGATAATTACTCAGTGTTGTTACGTCACACTTTTCATGGCCGTTGTGTCATTTTTGTAAATGTAAGATATCACGGTCTGTAAGCCAAGGTCATTGGAAATATTAAGCAACAGCGCCCCCAAGAGGACACTGAGTAGAAATGCAAACAATGCAGGGTAAACAGGGTTACAAATGGAGGCCAATTTAATGCAATAACACGATAAAGACTACAGCACACGTGAATGCAATCATTAGCCAAATACTGAATAACTTAATGTATTTTAATATGTAAGCAACGTGCATCATAATGTACTCGTAACAGGTATAGTCTCTTTTTTCTACACAGCCAAGATTTACCAAACTACTTAAGAGTATTTGAACGCTGGCGACATATCCAGTCAGCTGATGTAAACAGGAAGTAATAATCACACGTAATCAGTCATCACTGAGGAGCTCATTGTACTCTAAAGCTTTAGAAAATATAAAAAAATTAAGAACTTTCTTTTTTTAGAAGTGTGAAAAATGTGTTCCTAACAAACCAGCAAGAACGATGTTGAAAATGTCGGGGGAGGGGGGGGGGGGGGGGGCGGGGGGGCACAGAGGACATTTCAAACAACAGGATAACAACACCATTTGTAATATTACTGGCCAATCAGAGTGCTGTATTTTGTGCCTGCTGTATCTTCTTCTATGCTACCTGTTAATCAATAAACGGAAACTCTATTAAACCGTGATGTGTCGCCTGCTTGGTTTGTCGGTGCAGAAACACATCAGAACAACTTTAGTGTCATTTAGGTCGAGTCCACATGACGGCATAGAGCCTATTTTTTAAATCAGGTTTTTCCTCCTCCGTATAAAAAAATATCCCGTCCACACACTCCAAGTCCTCCAAAACATCTTCGTCCACATGGAAACTTTAAAAACTCACTGTTTTCCAAAAGGTGCGTTTTCAGTGACATAAAACACAATTTGTGTGTACCAAAGGCCAAAACAAACAAGTTTCAAGTTTTGAAAGAATCTTATCCTTGAACAATCTGGGAACTTAAAGAAAACTTCCCGCAGAAAATACTCGGTAACATCCTCAGGACGTTTCAAGAACATAGAACTGCGAGCTGAGTTAGAGGCCGGTGGTGGCAGAAGATGTTGACTCAGGAGAGTCGGTAACTTGAGGACCGGTGTAGGTTTGTTTGTCCAACACAGACTGGATATGGCTGAGCAGACAGGAGAAGAACTGGGGCACTCCTTCATAGCCTGATGGAGAGAAGACGGGAATCAGAACATCAGTGTGTGTGTTTGTGTCTGTAAATGTGTGTGTGTACAGCTGCAGTACCTGGGAAGATGTTGATGTCGATGACGGTGAGGGTGTGTGTATGTGTGTTGATGATGACGTCCACGCCGAACAGGGCCATGCCGAGCTGAGCTCGGAGCTCTCTGACCAGGGCGGCCACAGCCTCAGAGCTGGGAGGGGGCAGGCACGGCATCTGCTCATCCAGCTTCAAGGGCGAGGAGGGAGAAAGGAAGAGTTGAGGTATGTTTAAAGCCTTTTTTTATATAAAGTTTTTAGATTAGCAATCTTTTTTAGCAGTTTTTTTTAACAATAGGGAAAAAGTTAAGAAAATTCTGCCATGCAGTATTTTACATGACAACAGAAAATGTCTGTGTTTTACATCCAACACTAATGTGTCCCTAGTCTGTCCAATCCACTTCACCATGTTTCTCTACCACTAATAAGTGTCCCTATTCCGTCTACAAACCCCCCAATGATGAGAAAAGTCCATAATCTCTGTCTTTTACCTGCTCCACTTTTCAGAAAATGTGTGCTCAAACAGGCTGTTTGGAGATTTTCCCTGCATGACATCACAAAGGGCTGTAACTCCTCCCCCAGGTGGGTGACATTCCCACAGCTAGGTGTTTGTTCTGCCCTCTGAGTCTGCCTTCTCACCGTAAACAATAGGGCATGGAGCGAGAAAGCCAGAACGACCCAAGCCCTTCCAGAGAGGGGGCGTGGTCAGACACAGCTCATTTACATTTAAAGGTACAGACACAGAAACAGCCTGTTCTGAGCAGGGCTGAAATAGAGGGGTTTATAGGCATGATCAAATACAGGATCAGAGTGGATTTAGAACAAGAAACTTCACAGACATGTTTTGGTGACCTCTGAGACTTATTCAAACGTATAGAAAGGGACGATAATATGTGACCTTTAATGACAACAGAACAACAGTTATGCTGGGGTTTAAACAAGGTGAGATTGTCCTCTTATCTTATCTGGCTCTCTGTGACATGTTACAAAATAAACATAAATGAATTCAGGTGACACTAGGATATGAGAAGTTGTTTAATGCCCCTTTAACCACTTACTTCTGTTAGATCAGAGCTGGACTCTGGTTTGGACACCTGGTGGCTGTTGAAGAAGATCGTCTCTCTGTCTGCAGAAAGGAAAGAGCAGAACGGATCAAAGAGTTAAGAAGAACAGAGCAGGACAAGACAAGACAGGAAAGGTAAGAACATGACAGGTACAGGTGAGGACAGGTAGGGGACTAAAATATATATATTTCTTTTGATCTGGTGCTTACTGACCACAGGGACCAGAGGGAAAGTTCTTGAGTGAGGGTCTCTCTACACAGAAGTGTCTGTCTCCAACCACAAACACCTTGTGCAGGACAGCTCCGTGGTTGATGAAGCTCTGGAGCACACAGGGAGGATTCACATCAGCCAGACTGCCTATGCTGAAGATCAGGGACATCTGCAATACACACACACACACACACACACACACACACACACAAACACACATATGAAGATACCTACAGGGATAACAAACATCGAGTAGAACTGAAGCAAACATCTCACCTCATGGGAAAGGGATCCATGTGCCACTCTGGTTTTACAAACTGGACGACAGAGAACAAGAGGTAAGTGTTTCTTTAGAGCTCCTGGGAAGAACGTTTGTTCACCTAAATGTTTGTATCATTGAATGATAAGAGTTAAAGGGTTGAGGAGAAGGATGAACTGACTGAGAGGAAAGCTCAGGCCCTGGGTCGTTACAGCCTGCTGAATGGACGACAGGTCACTGAGGCTGTGGATCTCGAGGTGAGGAGGACTGCAGATACGCCAGTCTGTAGGGACAGAATAGAACAAAAAGTATGTAGAACAAAATGTATACAGGAAGCAGTATCCATCATCCATCCGTTGTAGCACTGTACCGCTCTTCCCGATCAGGGTCGCTCAGGTTGCTGGAGCTGATCCAAGATGTCACCGTGCAAGGGGGGGGTAGGGTACACCCTGGACTTGTTGCCTGTCAATACAGAGACAGACAACCAGGCACACTCACATCCACACCTACACGCCAAGTTCCCGGAGAGAACACATGCATCCACACAGAGAGGCTCCTCCTCAGACAGGGATTTGAACCTCGCTGTGTGATGACACCACCGGGCAGCTCAGAGTATCAATCGATCGTTAAGTGTCTAGCGCCAATTCATAACAAATGATATCTCAAGACAAAAGCAGGTCCAGACTGCACTTTGTACTACATTATTTATGGAAACCATAAATAATGGGTCTGGAGCAATACACGGTGCTGTGTGGATTCCTGATCCTCCGTCCCCATTCACCTGTGACTCCCTTATCCCTCTGCCTGGTGCTGTGATTATACAACCTGTGCACAGGTGTGTAGGTGATGTAGCAGCTGAAGCAATGTTTATCACACATACACACACTGTGACACACAGCAACTTGGCAACAACAATGAGCACAGCTATGGCAACCTTTAGCGAGTAAAAGCCATCTGCTGCTGGGCTTGCAGAAAGAGAGATAGAAAGAGTCTTCAGCAACAATCCAGATGAACCCACGAGACAAGGGAGCTCAGGAACTCCAAAAAAACAGTAAACAATAATATACAGTATTTACCTCGGAGTGAATTATGCAGCTTGCTCATGATCTGATAGGAGGCAAAGCGGTCTAGAAGCCGGGTCATGGCAAGAAGGGGGTCCAGGAGGACTGTAGTGGGATGAGCTGACACATACGTCTGTAAAAGACAGAAGGAGAAATGATCTACACTCAGTACTTGTTGTATTTATCATCATAAAATAAATACAGTCTAATGTGCCGGTAGGATGTTTGGCACAGACAGAAAGCAGCGTTACCTGGAAGTTGGTCAGGAGCTGCTGTGATTTGCTGCTACGCTCAGCGTCCACGATGACATCAGAAAGCTTGTGAACGATGATGTCGAAGGGTCCCTGAGGCGCCAGCGGCTGGGTGAGGTCAATCTGACAAAGGGAGAAAAACATGTTTACAACCATGTAGAGGATCGTGTTGTACCAAAATACTCATCCATGCATGGGTATTATTTGTGAGTCAAAGGGGACATATTATGAAAAATATATATTTGAGTAACCTGAGTGTCTACTGACCCACAAAATGTGAAATAAACCCATCCAGTCCTTTTCTTGTGGTCTGCATAAGTCTTACAACACAGAGGAAAATGCTCCGTTTCAAAAGTGTTCTCCTTGTGATGTCACAGTGGGATTCTGGAAAAAATAAATCCCCTCCCCCCTGGTTTATACAGGGTCACAAACCTCCTCTGGTGCTTGATTCATGTTATATTTTGACCAAAGCACAGCACAGACGTTTCATTTAGACCACAGGGGACTGTTTGAAAAGGTGGGAAGGGGGATAATATGTCCTCTTTGATATAAATGATGTGCAAAAATAAAGATACTATTGTATACTGTCTGCATTTAGTCCAAGGGAAGGATATAAATTAAAGCTCATCAATGTAGAAATCATCAGTTAGCCACAAAAACTGCTTCAAATTGTCAACAATGTCGTGCTCAGAATATAAAAATATTCTCCATGAAGTCAGTTGTAACACCGTCCTCTCTTGATATAGACTTTAGTCTTTAGTTTCTACTAATAGCAGGAAGACCCTGGTGTTAAACCAACAGCACTTAGTCCTGAACCCTCACAGACGTTTTACATGTAATAGCTCCCGGGACTCAAACTGGTATGAATAAGAGAGGAAAGACTTCGCTATTCAATTGACACATATCAGTTTATCTGATATGACAAACGCCCAGGTGTAAGCCCTCCAGTGTTTGTTACAGTTTGCCCGTCTGAACACTTAATTTAACATCACAACCCTAGGGGGTGAAAGTAGGCCGGTATACTGCGTATCTTTACAGGATTCAGTGTCAGTACACAGTCCTGGAAAAAGAGGAGAGCAGCCGGCTGCCAAAACCCGAAGGAGTCAAAACCAGTAACAGTCGCACTTACAGCAAGACAACACATTACATAATGTCATCTTAAAAAACACTTTGTCTCTCTGTTAATAGCTTATAAGTCATTCCTGATTGCTTCTGAAGCGTCCGTGCTGATTTGTGCCCACTGTTTAAGATGTAATGTCAAGTGAAATGCACTGAAAGACTAATTCTTTATTGATCTGTGTACCAAAAAAAAAAAAGGTTTCCTCCTGCCCCTGTACTGATATTTACATGCTGTGAAATAACGCTTCAGTTACAGCCAGGCAGTCATTTCTCTCTGAGTTTTTAGGAGGGGGCTGCAGGTGGCTGTGACATGGATGGATTACCTGTCGTGGACATCTGCACATGACACATAGGCCTGTGTGTAACGCTCCACCTGCTATTTATGTTTCCCCACCTTTAACCCAACACTTTCTGCATGTCTCCGTCCTTTCATTACAACTCTTAGTGGTTGTTGTTATTTGCATGTACAAGTGAATAAAAACACATACCTCCACCACTTCCACTCCATGCCCCCTGCAGGAAAAACACTGAAATGTTTATTTATTTATGCAGATTATTTCACAACAGTCACCTGATTGCAAAACAAGGCTGACAATGACTAAGGCTGTTTAAAAGAAGAACACAGCTGCATACTCACCTGTATTTACAGGTCCTAATAATTCATTGTTACATTGTTTGCCATGGGGCCCCATCCACTAAATACTAAGTAAGGGCCCCTGTGAGAGCCTGTAGGGGCTCCGCTGATGCAAGATACACCCACCACACAAATCAAGAGATAGCCTAGAATTGAATTACACAGACAACCATCGGCAACAACTTACGCACAGAATTCTCTAAACGCGTCCAGGTTCATCCTCCGGCGTTTCTTCTCGCTGAGACAGAAGCCCACCCTGCGGCCTGACATTAGGTTGTGAGTGTAGGGGCCACCAGCAGCCGAATGACACCAGAGACAGTCGGAGAGGGGGGCTGTGTCAGTCTGTGCCTCGTCCACTTCCCTCCATCTAACCCTCCTCCTCCTCCTCCTCCTCCCCCTCCTCCCCCTCTGAAGTTTGTCCGTGACAGTCCTCACCCCTTTCGGAGATTTTCATCACCTTTTCGACTACAGGTGGAGGTAAAGAGAGAGGGCAAGTCCGACTGGTAAAGTCACTCCACTTCCTTATTGCCGCCTCCATCCAATAATAATGAGAGAGGCCGGTCTTTGGGCTGAGCATCAACAACTGAAACAGAAAGTAAAAAAATCTTTCGGGGAAGTGACTCCATTATTACACTGCATGTCGTCTAGCTGCAGCACGGCCTTCATTCCTCTGATTAGGTGACGACGTTAAAAGTTTAAGGATAAACCAGGAAAAGAGACTTGAAGTCGCCAACGTTACCTGAAGTTCACCTGAGGTCACGAGGGGAGACGGAGAATGTCGCGCGGGTCAAACGCAGGTTTCGACCGACACATCACCATCTTCTCACCGGAGGGCCGCCTGTACCAAGTCGGTAAGAGACACACCGGTTATTCACAGGTGTTTCTGTTACACTGACGGCTGTAGACACACAAGAGAAGCTCACAACCACGATTTACAATTTCTGCTGAAAGTAGAGAACAACCTGCCCTCTGCGAAACATGTTAGTATAGCCTAATTATGTTGCTAACGTGGTTAGCTTTTGGATTGAATGTAGTTTACATTAAAACTTGTACTTTAACATAAAGTTCAAAACCCTTCATCTTTATTAAATTCATATAAAAACTCTGCATGACTTAATGGTTAAAGTTTTTCATCATGATCATTATTTGCATTGTAAGAAGTAACTTTAAAGCATCACATTGTCTGCAGGTTTTGAGTGTTTCCTTTGTGAAGAGGATTTCATCATGTGTACTGTTTTAATGTGGAGGATATCATCATACTGTTTTAATGTGGAGGATATCATCATACTGTTTTAATGTGGAGGATATCATCATACTGTTTTAATGTGGAGGATATCATCATACTGTTTTAATGTGGAGGATATCATCATACTGTTTTAATGTGGAGGATATCATCATACTGTTTTAATGTGATATGACAAACTGCTCTTCTTTATCTTGCAGAGTACGCCTTCAAAGCTGTCTCCCAGAGTGGGCTGACGTCTGTGGGGGTCCGGGGTTTAGACACCGTGGTGGTGGTCACGCAAAAGAAAATACCTGTAAGATATGACACACACACACACACACACACACACACACACACACACACACACACAACCACACACACTCAAACCCTCGCTTGGATGATGTGAAGCGAAACAGTGAAGCCCTGCAGGAGTCCTGACTCCAGCGTTCTGCTGAGCTGACAGTCGAATATATGAACAAGAAACTGATATTAAAAAAAGGCAAGCTCTCACATTTCCAATCCGAAGAATACTTTAATGTTGACGACCTCGTATTACTTCAGCTACAGAAGGAGGACATAACAAAGGTTGTCGTCCTGTATCCCATATCCTCCTCATGTTCTCCTTTCATGTCGTCAGTCTGTGAAACCTTTAGCGAAGCTTTGCACGACTTGCATTTAAAAAAAAACAAAAAAAAAAACTCCTTACTTATCTGATACTGGCGTCAGTGAGTAAGTGAAATGAAGCTGATGCGACTCTGAACAGGAGAAGCAGTATAGATAATGGATACAGGATAAGCGTCATTCACAAGAAGGCGCGTCGCTGACATGATTGACGGGCGGGCTCGATGTAACGGTTTGTGAAGAGGCTTAAAACCCGCCTCAGCTCCAGCTCTCAGCCTGTTGTTAGGTTGACTGAAAGTTAGACTGAGACATGGAGACCGCCATCAATTGGACCCCAAAGCGCCCTGCAGGAACAGACGGGTGACCTCACTTAGGCTTCGTCCATTAAAGAGGCCATATTATCCCCTCTTTCCACCTTTTCAAACATCTGTGCTGTGCTTTGGTCAAAATATAACATGAATCAAGCACCAGAGGAGGTTTGTGACCCTGTATGAACCAGGCGTCTCATTTAGAACCGTTGTGTACGCACAAAACGGGGTCTGAAACTGGCGTACGCCTTTTCCCACGCAAAGTTTGTGATCTATAAAAACAAACCTGATGGTAAAATGTGCTCACCGGTAAGCAAACTGTGACCCAGGCGTACGTTCATTTTGGAGGCAGGGGAAATTGGCGACACAGACGGTGAAGTGGTGAATTGAAGCCTGCAGACTGTATATTGATGTCTCTTCCACATTTTATTTCACTAAATATCAAACTTTACTGACAGATCCACGTCATCAGAATCATTAAAAACGGCCATTGTTTTATTTAGACTATAATTGTGCATGTAGTGAGCTGTTTCCAATAAGTCTCTTGAATTATGATATAAACAAATACAAACAGAAAATAAAAGTCCGCCACATACATATTGCATCAGTGCCGTCTCGCCTTCATTATCCCGGACGGACCTCAGAGGACCGGACCTGTACACTAATGTAATCACTGATGTAGAGTTAAACATTAGACTAACACAAAGACCATAGAGCCACCAGTTTTCATTAATATCTTTCAATATCGTGCATTTATCATCAAGTGTGTTTTTAGTTTTAATAAACATAACTGCGTCAGGACACACAGCGCACAGAGACACGGCGATGGCTTCACACATTTCGCCTCCTCCATACTCAGCATGTCTTCATCAGCTGCACGTATTTATTCTGTACATTTTTTACATTTAAATTATTTTACCAGAATCCCACTGTGACATCACAAGGAGACTGGATGGGTTTATTTCACATTTTGTGGGTCGGTAGACACTCAGGTTACCCAAATATATGTTCAAAAACACTGTACAAGTGGGAGCCTATATTAAGAGGTTTCCCCAGCTTATACGTCGAGGCTTGAAGGTTTCATATCGGGGAACTAGCACATGATTTGCAGAACAACCTGTTTAGCGCCCCTCTGCAGACTCATCCTGGGATTGTGATGGGATGTATTGATGTTTGTCACTAAGGTTTGATTCAGTAAACTGGAGGTGACTCTCTTTTGTTTCTGGCTGCAGGACAAGCTGCTGGACCCTTCAACTGTGACCAACATGTTCAAACTCAGCCATCGCATCGGCTGTGTGATGACTGGTCATAACGGTATTTATTCACCACACACACCGTTGGATCAGATATCATGTCATACACACAGGTTCTGAGAATCTGGCGTCGTATTTAAAGAACTTTTCTGTTTGTGGATGATTTTGATACGACATCGTTATAAAGCTGCACTCTCCTCCTTCTCTGCTCGTTGCAGCGGACAGTCGTTCTCAGGTTCACCGGGCACGGTTGGAAGCGGGCGAATGGAAATACAAGTTTGGTTATGACATCACGGTGGACGCGTTGTGTCGCAGGTTGGCTGATATCTCCCAGGTCTACACACAGAACGCAGAAATGAGGCCTCTTGGCTGCTGTGAGTCGGGGTCTTGTTGGTCATTTCCTTTTTTATCCTGCTCTTTATTTTCAAGTTTGTATTTATCAGTAATAAGTCATTCTGCAGGGAAATCGTTCCCTTGTCTTCTCTCAAAGCTCGTACTTTTCTTTATGTTTTTCTGTCTGTGTCATCCCTCCTCTCTCCTCCTCCTCCTCCTCCTCTGCTCTCTGCAGGTATGATGATGGCGGCCGTCGACCCCCAGCAGGGTCCTGTCCTGTATAAATGTGACCCCGCCGGTTACTTCTGTGGCTTCAGGGCGACAGCAGTGGGCGCCAAACAAACGGAGGCCAACAGCTATCTGGAGAAGAAACTGAAGAAGAAGCCTGAGCTGACCCATGACCGGACCGTGCAGGTTGGTCGTTTGCTCGTTCATTTTGGGCGTGTGAGATGTCAGAGAAACGACTTTAACTGCCTCGTTAAAAGTGACCGATTGTTGGAAGGCCTCGACCATCACAGAAGAACATACATCATCATTTTGCATGAAGGCTCCACGCATTTAACTTGAACTGAAGCAGCTTAATTCCTTATTTATGATCCGTATATTAGTTTTAAGAGGGGATCATTTAGGCCCCGTGTCCACCTAGCGTTTGCATCTTGGAGAAAAAGTGCAGCGCCCTTCAGAATCTCTCTGTAGAAGTCACCGGCGCTCTTTTCCAAATGTATGATATTCCCTGAAGTTTTGCCGCCTACGGATCGTGTCTTGTACACGCATCCTCCTCGCTCCGTCTCTGATCGGGAAATAAACGATCTCAAATATAAAACATGCAGTAAAGTAACGGAGCAGTGTTGGTCATACAGCGGCCGTTGTTAACAGACTGTTGTCATAGAGACAGGACGGGCAAGCAGTGCTTTTCTGCCCGGAAATAACGCTATGTGGACACGGGGCCTTAACACATTGGTCTAAATGTCATAACTGAAATCATGTGTGAGCAGGTGATTACCTTCTTATTACAGTCTTGAACTTCCGTGAATGATTTGGACCTGTGGTGGACATTTACGGTAAACCATGTTCACAGATGCTGTCAGATCTCTCAGTGCGACCCTCCTCGACCAAAAAAGAACATTTACTGAATCTTTTACGTGTTCGAGGGAATCACCAAAGTCAACCTTTCTGTCCGTCTTTGCAGTTGGCCATCTCGTGTCTGTCCTCGGTCCTGTCCCTGGACTTCAAGGCCGCTGAGCTGGAGGTCGGGCTGGTCACCAAGGAGAGCCCAAAGTTCAGGTAACTTCACTCGAAACCTCACACTGCTCTTGATATTGTGTCACATACTCAGGAGTCGGGTGCATTTTCATTTCTTTTAATGTGTTATGTTAATAATGGTTATGTCTCCCACGTTGCCCTTTCCTCACCCCCTCCTGTCCTCCTCCTGCAGGACGCTCTCGGAGGCTGAGATAGAAGTTCACCTGGTTGCCATCGCAGAGCGGGAGTAAAGGTTCCCTTGCAAACTTCAGACCACGATTTCAGAGTATCGTAGTGTCGTCAGGGAGCTTCATTTTTCCATTTCACATCTTTAAAAACAACAAAAGTACAAAATCTTTCACATGTTCGTCCACGTAGAGTCACCCTGCAACTAGGGATGCATCGGTTCAACATCGGTATGTCGGCCCCCGGCAAATAACGTGGCACGAGGTGGCGATGTTTATTTGTTGTGCCAGATCGATTGAATGCTGACATCTAGTTCCCCTAACGACTGATTTACAGAAGAGGGTTTTTATTGGGCAGCTGAAGTCACCTGTTGGACAAACTCTGACTTGTTTTCATGGTCAAACATGAGAGGAAATGTTGCATTGTGGGAGTCTGACACCAAATAAGTCATGAAACCTTAGAACCGGCAATCGGCTAAATTGTTGTTTGAAGAATCGTTATCGGCCCTGAACTGCCCAACCGGTGCATCTCTACCTGCAACAGGTTTAAATTCTGTGCTTCTCAAAGTGGACTTTTCAAAAGGAATCCGTTTATTTTAGTGATTAAAGTTTAAATTCTAATTAAGCATCTTATGTGCAAAGATGAAGAAGGCCTCCCTGAGAATTCATGCAACATATTTTTTTAAAAACACCAACCAGGTCGTCGTCTGAACTCTTGAGAAGAAGCAATAAATAAAAACCATTCTGACTTATTATAACCCTTATAACGACTGTCATAAACAGAATTGAATAATAAAATAATAAAAAAAAGACTGTTCTGATTTTCTTTTTTAAAAACTGAGAGGAGCATTTCAACTTCTGTCACTAATGACAATTCAATCAGGAGTGAGTGAATAAAGAAAATTATTTATGACAATTAATAACATGGAAATGTGACTGACAGAAATACTTTTGCGATTGGACTCTTTGAGGGGGGTGAGAATAACAATTCTGAGCGTCGACAGAATAAATCCCCCCCATTGGAGTCCAGCTAACGAGACAGCTGATTATCCAATGACAGCCCCAGAAAATGACAGCGGAAACGTGAGTGAGCGTGCAAAAAGGGATGACTGAGAAAGACCCCGATCGTGAAGTCTTCCTGACTGAACTTCCGCTAGAGCTTCATTAAACTTCAGGTTATCGTTCCCTCCATACGGAAAGTATCCAACAAATAACACTTCCCTGTGTGAACAGCAGATGGCGCCAGTGAGACGATGTTGGAGGTCTTGTCATGGACTGTAGCAGGTCTGTGTGATCCTCCTTTTACCACCTGACCAGCGCAACACATTTATTAATATTGTTAGGAATAAAAGCTGCACCATCCGGGTCTTATTTGCTTTACAAGATAAATAGGATGAAAATCCTGGCTTTATTTTCTTTTTTAGACAAAAAGCTGCTGACTCGATCTTTAATGAGAACTCACGGCCCACATGTCTTTATATTTTTCAACCAATGAGATTTATTTAATGAACAAGAGAAAGAAGGGCAGTTTGTTAAAAACGTGCTAAAACAAGGAGACGGAACAAAACAAGGTCCACATTCACAGGCCACTGAAAACAGCTCTGCGACCCACTTTTGGGGTACCGACCCATCAGATGAGAACCACCACGTAGCCTACATTTTTATTTAACCTATTATTATTATTCAATTATTTAAGAATAATGCAGATTAACACCAGCACCTCCCAGTTCTCTGAAGTATTCCGTGGGGTTGTATTACCAACAACCTGGAGGGCAAAGATGTCTGAATCCACAACAGAGGATATTTTTAAATTTGTAAATGAGCTGACGAGGACTCAGAATTAAGAGCTATCGTTTAATAACAAAGACTCTAGCATAGATCCCTCTGTGTACATGGTATGTATCTTCTTTGTAGTCCTGAAATGTCTCCACAGTGATGTATAATCGTTTATTCATTCATGCAAATGCACTCTGAATTTAAATGAACTTCATCAAGTGACCACTGGATGGCAGTGTTGCGTCTTTGCCTTCGCCTCCCCTCCATAACAACGTGCATGATGCTTGTCAGTGTGTAGCCTACTTCACTATTTGCGGACAACTATTTTGATCTTTGTAAACAAATACGCTTCCGAAGTCTTCGGACATTACGTGTGTGTGCGCGAGCTGGTGTGTGTGTGTGTGTGTGTGTGTGTGTGTGTGTGTGTGTGTGTGTGTGTGTGTGTGTGTGTGTGTGTGTGTGTGTGTGTGTGTGTGTGTGTGTGTGTGTGTGTGTGTGTGTGTGTGTGTGTGTGTGTGTGTGTGTGTGTGTGTGTGTGTGTGTGTGTGTGTGTGAGACAGCCGATCCTGGCATGACTTGTGTTATGTGCGCTTCTCTCCGTGTGTCCGTCGCTCCTGAGTTTCCACAGCACTGACCCTCAGATCTTAGGTGACGGATCACTGTCCAGTCCAATTAGTGAGCGTTGAGAGCGGTGTGAATGAATGGGCACAAACATAAGATAAGCTATACTTTATTCATCCCAGCAGGGAAATGTAGGTGTTCCAGCAGCCAGCATACACACAACACAACACATATATACATACATATCCCACCCATACAAAAAAAAGAACACTCAGGCACATGAACACACACTGATGCAACTGTTCAGCTTTATTTAAAATACAATGTGACACGTTGAAGAAAAATGCTGTACATGTACAGAATATATAAATGTTAATTTACAGGGTTTCCTCCAAAAGTTTCCTTTCCCTTACTCACCTTCAGAGCGTTAAGTTGATTCAAACTTTTATCCAGGCTTTCTCTGTGAAGAATTAAACGTCTCGGTTGTTAGAAATTACTTAACGCTTGGAAGCACGCATGTACTGTACATGGGGGGCAGCAGTACCTCAGTCTGTAGGGACTTGGGTTTGGGAAGCGGATGTGGACCTAAATATGGAGGTTGGTCTGGTGGCAGGAGAGTTGCCAGGGCACTTCCCGAGTACTGCAGAGGTGCCCTTGCGCATGGCATCAAACCCCCAACCCTGTGTAGCAGCCCCCTCACTCTGACATCTTTTCTGATGCATGTCCACAGGTCGTGTTTGTGCGTCTGTGTGTGTGTGTGTGTGTGTGTGTGTGTGTGTGTGTGTGTGTGTGTGTGTGTGTGTGTGTGTGTGTGTGTGTGTGTGTGTGTGTGTGTGTGTGTGTGTGTGTGTGTGTGTGTGTGTGTTTCAGGCCAATGTGTGTGAGGAGCATGTCTTTCAGTGACAGAGTGTAAACCCGAGTGTCCCCTCTGGGATTTATAAAGTCTGTAAAATAAATAAATTAATAAAATGTCATGTAAGTCTGCAGGCTGGGGGTCTAAGTTCCAAAACAAATCATAAAAGGCGATTAATTTTACAGATCCTTAAAAAAAATCCTCATCTGACTGCACAGATTTCCTGACTTTTGAGGACTGAGAGGAGAAATGGACGGATAGTGGATCCTCCGTTTGTTTGCAGACACAATTAGGATTTAGAGCTGAGAGGCTTGTTGCAGTGACTTACAGTAGCAGCGGTAAAAAGCCCCGCTAGTCCCCTTAAAGCTACTAGTGCGAGACGATCCCAAGTTATACTGATAGGCCTCTTAACTTAATTCTTCTCTGTGTCCATTTTACAGGCTGAGGCGTTACACTGCAGCACTTTTTATTTAATGCCCATTAAGGAGGCAGAAAAAAATCCCAAGTATGACAGCTAATATAGAGAACTCATACTCTGGAATTTTGAAAAAAAATATGTGGACTGTGCATGTTTTTAATATTGCTCTACTTGTGGAGGAGACAGTGCCGAGAGTATCAGAAACAATAGAGTCAGAGCGCCACCTGCTGAGCAACTTTTAGCCGTTTTCACACATGCACTCCGCATTTTCTGGAAATTGGGGCCCCGAAAGTGTGCAAGCTGTCTTTCTCTTTGTTTTTAGGGACATTTCTGCAGCACCTGCCCCTCTTTGGTTTGGACGTGAATGTTTCTCGATTATTGTTCAGCCGACATGAACACCATGCCAACCGCCTTCCTGATGGGTTAAAGTGTTTTTCTGCAGTTTAACAACAATAAAAGACTCATCACCACAAGTTTGAAACATGAAGACATGAGACTACAGAAGGGCAATGTAAACTGGCTGCTTGAGTTAAATGAAAGAGATCCGCAAAAGGATTTCAGTTTTCGATGCCTTGAAGTTCGACCCGTCTCCCGTTTGTCTCTCCGAGCGCCAATCTCGCTGCTCCACGTGCGTGATAACCTGTTAGGACACAGAAAAGAGAGGCGCCGTAAGAACCGAGGCGTGCTCACTGGCAGGAAGAAGATGATCCAGAAATCAAACATCCAGCTCGTCCTAAAGTAAAGCTTTGTACCGCCTCAGCCATCAGTCCACCAAGTGTCCTGTTTCTCTCAGGAGTCAAAGCGGCCGGTTTGAAGTGTCTATGGCGTGCTAATAATGGCGTCCCATGTGCAGTTTTCCACTTTCATACTTGTTAAAAAGCTAAATATGCATGTTGAGTACGGTGAGTCTGGTAGTTTAAAACCAGAAATCAGAATTTAATACTCTGCAGCACTAATGCTCTACCGCTGTCGGCATGGCGATCTTCGCATTTTGTGATGTCACTGCTCGGAGGATCTTAAAACACATCACATTCACATCACAACATCTGCACATCTAATGCTAAAAAGGGAACTCAAGTCGGAAGTGCCGGACAATTAATCGAGTTTCAATTATGATTACGATTTTGTCTTCCCCACGATCATGAAAACAAAATGACGGAGATCAAATGATGACTGGGATGTCACAGTGGGATTCTGGTAAAAATATCCCCTCCCCTGGTATCTCCACCCATGGACTCCACCTCCTGCGCAAAACTTTTGCGCAGGTCGGCCATTTTTATTCTCGCTACAGAGGAGAGATGTCTACGGGGAAAACTCAGGGGGGGCTCATTGCATTTAAAGAGACACACACACCAAAACGGAGCGTTCTGAGAGAGCTGGTTTATACAGGGTCACAAACCTCCTCTGGTGCTTGATTCATGTTATATTTTGACCAAAGCACAGCACAGATGTTTCATTTAGACCACAGGGGACTGTTTGAAAAGGTGGAAAAAGGGGGATAATATGTCCACCTTAATGGACGAAGCCTAAGTGAGGTCACCCGTCTGTTCCTGCAAGCGCGTTGGAGTCTCATCGATGGCGGTCTCCATGCTGGAAATGCTGTCTCAGCCTAACTTTCAGTCAACCTTTCAAACAGGGGACTGTTTGAAAGGTGGAGAAGGGGGATAATATGTCCTCTTTAAGAGTCCTACTTTTTGTCCAACCGATCATTGTCAAAGATTTTTAAGTTCTTTTAGTTTTATGCCGCAACAAACGTCTTAAAAAAAAGTGGCTTATCAGAAACTAAATGCTGTCCCCTGCTGTTTTGAAATCTTTCTGTTTGGTGATCCAGAGAGTCTGCAGTGGAGGTTTTCTGCAGAAATCAGCTGCATGCCTTGAAAATGAACTAATGATCTGAAACAGGTGAGCTGTGGCGGAGCATTGAGTCGACCTCCGTAAAGCCGAGAGGAGCTGCAGACTCAGGTGATCATTCTCATTACTGCGCGTGACCGTTAACACTTAACTTGTTTTTCACATTGTTATCTGAGATATTATTGTCTATCATAACCACAAAAAAAAGAGTGTGTGACGTGATTCTTCTGTAGGGAAACACAACAAGTCAAAGGGGAAACAAACAAGGCGCTCTGAAGGAGAAGAAGACATACATTAAGTCTGTACTCTGTGTGTGTCGAACATGCAACACAAACATAAATCAGGATTACAGAAACACACAAACAGGAAGTTATGGACGTGCCAGAGTGTGTGTGTGTGTGTGTATGTGTGGGGGGGTGGCAGGGGGGGGGGGGTCTGCACACCAATGAGCGCCCAAGCAGTTTTTCTTCATATTTTTTTGCTGGTTTTGCCTCTATAAGACGGGACAGCTGAAGAGAGACAAGACGTGTTGGGAGGAAAGAGCGGGGGATGACACTCAGCGAAGCGCCAAGGTTGGATTCAAACCCCCGGCCGCTGCAGTGAGGACCGCAGCCTCTGTACATGGGGCGCGCAACATAACCGCTATAGGCACATCAGCGCCCTGCCCAAGCATTTTTTTTGCTAGCAGTGCCTTGCTCGACAGGGTTCAGAAAACAACTAGCTCGTCTCCAGCAACAAAACCATCCCCAAGTCCATGCATTGGTCCTACTGGGACTTGAACCGGAGACCCTCCAGGTCCCAACAAAGTCTCTACGAGCAGAGCTGTAATGCCGACCCAGAAAATAAAAGGCTTTCCTCACATGCTGAATGAACGCTAAAGAAGGCTTTGTTGCTGTTTAGTGTGGCTGCTGCTGTGCTTGTTTTAAACATTAATGTTCACTGTGATAAAACAGTTTTGACCCCTCCCCGAATCTCAACCTTCCACTACCTCAGCCACCGTAGCCTCCTTATTGCGCTCCTCCACCCTCCACCACTACCTCTGTCTGTCCACTGTCCAGACTACTTCACCAAGCCACATTCTCCTCCCCTCCCTCCCTCCCTCCCTCCCTCCCTGATGTGAAACGCTGACCCTGTGGCTGGTGTCCCCTGGTACTGGGGCTGCCTGCCAAGCTGAATGGGCCCAGAACACCGGGTAGCCAGCCAGTGTGTGTGTGTGTGTGTGTGTGTTGGGTCACGGCGTGGGGATTAGGAGTGTGTGAGTGATTGAGGGTGACAGCGGCCCTAGCATTAGGGGCCCTGTGGCAGATTTCGTAGTCCTGTTTTAGACACACTAAGCTGGATTTACCAGCAGCAGTGTGTCAGCAGTGATGCAGCCTGCCTGGACCTCCTACAGAACACACACACACACATACACACTCACACACACAGACAAGAACACACAGGTAGATCCCGGTCCCCTCTGACCCTACCTCTCCACCTTTAACCTGTCTGAATCAACCAATCACCCCTTTCTTAGTGTTTAATTCACTCCAATCTCAAACTTCAACGAGTTAAAAATGCCGTCTTGCTTTTTAAAAAAAAAAAACTGGGACACACTTTACGTTTCACACAACGTGTAACAAATGTACTGAGGCACAGTGGATGTAATGTGATACATGCAGATCATCAGGACCCAGAGCCAACGGGAATCAAAACTACACACATGATCCAGATCCATTCAACACCTGACTACCATCAATGACAGCTAATTAACAAGTTAGCATCCCATGTTAGTGAGTCGTGATGTGACTCTTCAAAAGATCTTGATGTTGTTTAATTAGCGAGGTCAGGATGCCATACATTTATTATTTAGGAATGATGATTCTGAATTAGTGGGGGGAAAGATGAACCCTCTTAGCATTCCACAGATAAGACGAAAGAAAGAAATAGATCAAACGTTATGGAGGGAGGGGAGTGGATGTGTAGAGGAAAGTGGAGGAGAGGGTTTGGTTTGAATGCATGGGACCGCAAGACGAGACATGGTTCTGAAACTGATATGTAGCATCACTTGATTAAGTACTCAAAGCTATAGTGTAGGAAAAACTTGCATGAACGTAAGAAAGATTTTGCAAGTATTGAAACCAAAAAGTAATTTCCCCTGAACATATAAAAGCGCTCAACAGCTCTGATGTTGCATGAAGAGTCTGCGATAGAGCGTGTGTTGACAAGCAGAGATCCCACTTGTCACTTTAATTCATTATTCCCTGCCATTTTTATGCACCTAACTTACCAATCTTGAAACTCGTCAGCTATCTTATGACGTCAGAGTAGGATGACCATACGTTCAGATTTGATCTTGACCTAATGAACCACGAGTCATTACAGTGTTTGAGGTTTGAAAACATGGTCCCCCTATGTTAGTGATGAAGGACATCTGATGAAGACTTATTTTTCCTGTTAGGAGTCGGACTTGTGACTTGAAAAGTGAGAAAGGGGTTGGTGTTGAGGAACAACATGTAAGGCGTGCAGACATCTGTACAGATATCTGTTTTGAATTGTTTTAAGGTGACCTCCCTGACACACCAAGGAGATCGTCAGCCGTCGGTCCTAGTGGGACCTCAGTGAGTAATCGTTGCCCTAGTTTTTGCAGTTTCTCGTTGAATCGGCGATGGCGATTGGCGAGAGGAATCTCTCTGATTGGCTGTCCAGAGGTTTCATTTCTCTCCAGCTCTCGACACAGGTTCAGGAAACTTGAGCATGCTGCTGTAGTATCCATGCTTTCACCCATTAGTGCGGTTTCTCCTTATTTATCTCCTCCGCCTCTTCTTTTCTTTTTCCACTAAAAGACCAAGGGCTGACAACGCCAGCGCCATTTTCAACTTTTTATCAGACATTACTCTCCGTTAGTAGGCTGCCTATAATACGAGTGGTGACTGACAGCGGTGTGAAAATGGTCTTCACGCCGCCCCTCACGCCTGCGCAGAGCGTTCTTTGAGGTTGGCCGTCGGCTGCAGTCTTTGCGGTTGGTTCTCGTGCAACTTTTTGGCCACAAGCAGCCCTCGTCGCCACTAGTTCTTTGCCGTCTGCTTGGTGTTTCAGGGCCTTTAGAAACATGAGTGGACAATACTGGCTGCTCTCCAAAGGAAAAAAAGAACACTTCTCAGACCAAAGTCCTACACACTCTTAGATTACAGACTCTCTGGCGTTAGCTTGCAGCCCAATTAGTTTACACACAGAGTTTGCAGAAGAATCTGTTCTTTTCATTGCGGCCAAATGAAACATTAAGATTGTCCTGTTACAGACACAGCGTCCAGATTGTTTCCTATTTATTAAAGAAAGTCAATCTTTCAAAGACTAAATCAACACATTTTCAAAAGTAAAAACTTTGATGCAAAATCATTTGTGGCCTTAGCCACAGTGGTTTAGCCAACTGTACTGTGGTATACGAGCTAACATGCTAGCTAGGTTTTCATACTTCAGACTTTTCCGTCTGTAGAAATTATTGCCAGTGGACGCATACATGCAGCTACTTGTAAGTGTGAGAGTTTTCTTTATGATTATAGCCTACTCATAAGCCTCTCCAATTTGCAAATCACATTTTATGCATCTGACTATTGTTCATTATAGCACAGAGAAATGCATGCTGGGTATACTGCTGTATATGCGTGGTCACACAGGGGGTATGTGAGGCCACCGAGGCCCCTGCGTCCCCACACACACATACATTGAAACTGGATTGTGTGTTTCTTCGTGTGACTTGTGCACTGAGTGTTTATGTGAACACCTTTGTCCACTTGTGAGTGTGTGTGTGTGTGTGTGTGTGTGTGTGCGTGCTCCCAGATCTCTGTTACAGCCTGTCCATTGTGAAGGCGAGTGTTGAGCAAGATCCTGACCCACCGGCGGGTACTAATCAGACACATTCCTCGGGATTAAACGGCCAATTAACAATAAGAGAGCCATTGTAGCCCTGTCTCAGTGTGCGTCACAGTTAAAAGGTTTTTTTGTGTGTCGCAGCGAGTGTGTGACTCTTATTTGTGTGTGTGCAGGGGAATGTGCTTTTGTGTGTGCAAGGTGCAATGAGTTATTCAGAAAGCACTCAGTGTGGTTTTCTACCCGCTTGTTGCACTGCTCAGAGTATTGATTAACATGCACGCTGTAACTTCATTAAACATTTTGATGATGTGCAGTTAAAACTAAATCATACTTTTAATGGAGAGATGGTGCATTATCCATCCTGCATGTCAAATAGTGGCTGTGTGTGTGTGTGTGTGTGTGTGTGTGTGTGTGTGTGTGTGTGTGAGAGTGAGTGAGGGTTAATGCTTGTTGAGTGCACCTGGATCTTATACACTTACATAAAGTCATAATGAATGAATGAATATGCTTTTGTACTTCAGTCTTCATATTGGTATGTGTGTGTGTGTGTGTGTGTGTGTGTGTGTGTGTGTGTGTGTGTGTGTGTGTGTCTGTCTGAGTGCTGCTGTGCATGAAGTGTATCCACAGCATTTATTTAAAATGTGGACACATGGTGTCTTCAGTGTGTCTGTGTGTGTGTGTGTGTGTGTGTGTGTGTGTGTGTCTGCAGAGTGGGTATATGCATCAGTGTGGCACGTGTCGGAGTGTGGCAGAGGATTAGTGAGGCTCAGGGCCTGTTGCTCCACTTCCATGATTACTACTGCTGTCCACTGCCATATGGGGTTTGATGGGGGTGCAGGTGGAGGCGGGTGGTGTTGTGTGTGTGTGTGTGTGTGTGTGTGTGTGTAGCGTGGTACAGTAGCTTGCACCCCCCCCCCCCCCCCCACACACACACACACACACAAAGACACATACACAAGTATTCAACCTACCAACCACCACTCACACCAGCTCACCCACTCTTCCAATACACACAGCCAGAGGGGGTATGCACATGCACAGAAACACACACACACACACACACACGCACACGCAATGCACACAGTTCTCCATAAGGCAGTGCATATTAAAGCATGCATGAATGCACATATGAGCTTTGTTTAACAAGCTGTGGACTTAATGTGTGCATGAATGTGTGTGTGTGTGTGTGTGTGTGTGATTTGCACCTTGTTCTGCCTGACTGACTACATGCTTAAAATCTTTAATATAATAAACAAAAGAGACCTGTGTGTCTTTATAATCAGTGAAATATTAGAAAGATATACCACGTAGAAACTTAAAGGAATGCATTTGACAATAACCATGGCAACGCTCGTCGACCTTTTAGATGATTTTCTTCGATCATCCACTTTGTAATCAAAGTGTTTTCATTACATATTTTTTATTTATTCTTTAGTAGAGCACTTTAAAAAACAAAACAATTTGAAGCACATAAACTGAAATGTTTTTAAAAGATTTTTAAGGTTCATTTCCTGATGTTGTTTAATCCATGTTCGTCTTTCTCTTTAAGCTTTGCTGTTTGTATTTTACTCACAAATAAATAAATAAATTCATAATTAATTTTTCAAACAGTCGAACAGACAACGAAATGCACCTGGAATTTCTCTGCATATCTTATTCTGAGTGTATGAGTATGAGGGCATGAACAGGTGTTAACTTGTTAAACCGCAGACAGCGATCAAGGTGGGGGCCTAAATGATGACATGGAGACACACACACACACACACACACACACACACACACACACACACACACACACACACACACACACACACACACACACACACACACACACACACACACACACACACACACACACACACACACACACACACACACACACACACACACACACACACACACACACACACACACACACACACACACACTCCACCTGCTGCTGTCTGCGGTGGATTAGCAATCTGTCTACACTCGGAAGACAGCAGGACACACACACATAACCGCAGCGGGGGGGGGGGGGGGGGGGGGGGGGGGACTGTCTGTGAAATCGATCAAGAGGACACAATGTTAATTGCATGGCGTATAGAAGGAATCACCAGAATTACGATTTTAAACATTTTGTGATATGCTGAGAATTGCGATGTAACTTTAACTACGTATTAATTAAACTAAATCAAGAACTGTTTTGTCAAATAAGAAAAAAATCTCCTCATCTCACTGGAGTCGAGCCCACAAAGTCAAACTCTGTAAAAGGCTGCATGCTGCATGCTCTTTAGATCTGAACTGTTAGTGTTTCAGTCTGATCGAACTTGAACGTGAATTTTTAACAATGCAACTTGTTCAAAATTAATTGTGCAACCCCTCCAGCAATTAAAAATGTAAAAATGTAAAAAGCGTATTTACCATTAAAGGTGCGTTATGGAGGTTTGGTAGTGAAATTTCAAAGTTGGAGAAGTGAAGCAATTCTGCATTATTTTCTGAACTGAACACACAAACTTTACTCAAAAGAAAAAATGTTTCCCTGAAACGCTGTTTGGAGCTAAAAAGCTCTCAGGAGAGTTACAATCTCACTGTAGCGGGTCCACCACCATAACTTCTGGTGTAGCATTTTATCTTCCAACAGTGGACAGTGACCAAATGTTCCTCTGAGGACAGTTTGTGTTTAGAGTTATGGACATATACCACAGAATCTGTACATTTCTCCAACTTTCACATTCCTCTACCAAAACTCCACAGTGCAACTTTAAATTAGTAAAAATATCCATACTTGGCAGCCATGAGGCGATATCATTTCCCCCACCTCTAATGACGAATATATTATTATATAGGCCTACAGCAAAGATTTGTGCTGCAGCTCCACAGAGAGCGTTCAATGGTGGGGCCCACTTTCTTCATCTCTTTTTGCCCTCCTCTGAGAGGGTCACATGACAGAAAAGCTATGAATTGGCAAAACATGATGAAGTAGACAGCGGGGTCATGTCAGACAGCGGTGTAAATACGATAAGAGATCTGTCATGCAGCAGATCAGTTATCTCTGTATCATGATAATATCATCATCGTGGTCAGCTTATCAAGAGAACTACCCTGCGATTCCCGCCCTTATAAGGGACGTAGTTTAGCTCTGTCAGTGGAGCAGCGGCCTCACACGCAGAGCCTACAGTCCTCGCCGTCTTGGACGCCGACCCGCCTCCCGGCCTCTGCCCTCTGATGCATGACGACCCCTTCCACACCCGTCTGTCTTCAGCCGTCCTTTCAATAACAAACAAATGCACAGCTGATATGCAGCCTTACATAATGACCTACCTTATGTAATTCAAAGGTTAAACTGGTGGGGTTACTGGTCCTGATCTATGTCCACTTATAAACCAGTGGGTTGTCTATATGTAGACTGGACAGAGTGTATGCTATTATGCAGGTCAGCGTTATATAAGCGACCGCAGACTGACTTTATCTTTAGCACAGACTCATGGCGGCCATCTGACGACCCAAGGTCCACACACACACACACACACACACACACACACACACACACACACACACACACACACACACACACACACACACACACACACACACACACACACACACACACACACACACACACACACACACACACACACACACCTAAACATACTGCAATAAGCCTGCAATCAATTACTGTAAAACTTCTATTAATAGTGCACGCTTTTATTTACTTCAGTCTATAAAATGAGCCTGCCTTTATTTGGGACAGGCGTCGATTTGATACAGGCTTTTAGTTATTTTAAAACAATACAATCGTGCACAACAAAGCTTGAAAAGAAACAAACAAGAATATTTAAATGTGCACAAAATTAGGATATCCATTACACTAAATTAAATATGAGTCATCTTGATTTTTGAGAGAGCACGGCCGGCACGCATTCAAGCATTTCCCTGCATTTCTTTCCAAGACTGATGTTGGAAGTTCTCCTTCATTTTCCTGCTGTTTCAAGGGGTTCCCAAACTTTTCAGCCTGCGACCCCCAAATATAACGCTGCTAGAGGCTGGGGACGCCCCTTGACCCTGGAGGTGGTTTAAACATTTCCTGGTGTAGCGCACAGCCAAGCGCGCTATTAGGCAAACACACAACAGCACACTGTGATATTATTTCTTGTAATTCAGTGTAAGAAACTCTAGGAGCCGAACACACAATATCTCTTGAACTACTTTTTTTGGAAGGAATCTCATGACCCCCCTCTTAGTGTCTCGCGACCTCCCAGGGGGTGCCGACCCCTACTTTTGGGAACCACCGCTCTAGTTCACCATGGCCACAACCACGACCACCCACTACGACGTCAATAATCAATATGAGGTAGAATCATCACCTTGAAGAGAGACGCGTCCTAAAAGTAGAACTTATGGTACGTTTATGGATTGCATTAGATTGCACAGGTGGTCTTAATGTTGTGGCTGATTGGTGTGTATAAGCATCGACTAATGTGGCCGCCTGATATCAGAGCGTAACCTGCCCGGGTGCCGGGTGTATGTGGGACCTTCATATCATAAAGCCCTTTGTGTGTCAGCTAGAGGAGGAGTGCTGTGCAGAGAAAGACACATGGCGTGGCTCAGACTCACGCACAGTAATCCTCACATCACATTAATGAGGAGAGAACACACACTGACCTCAATACACACACACACACACACACACACACACACACACACACACACACACACACATTCATTTCAAATATATAAGCAAGATGCATCAAAAAGACATTTTGTTAACAACGAATAAATCTCATTTATGATGAAGTCAGAGCAATATTTTTAACTGAATCCAAAATAAAATCAGGATCACGATTTGCAGCAAGACCTTCCTCAGATGGACGCCCCTCCCCTACCCCATCTGGCTCTCTCTCTCTCTCTCTTCCTCCACTCATTTCTGCCCCGTTTTATCACCACGCTCCTCTACTCTTCCTTCCCTACGGCCCACCCCAGCTCTTAACTTTCCACCCAGTTTTCTTCCAGTAACAATTTTTTCCCCCTCTCCACCAGTTCCTGACACAAAGCAGCACATGCCTTCCTCCTGCTCTGAGACTGTTGTTCTTTCCCTCGCGCACACACACACACACACACACACACACACACACACACACACACACACACACACTCCCCACCGTGACCCTCTCTCTCTCTCTCCCCCTATCTCTCTCAGCCCGGCTTTTCCCCATAACGCTCAATTACCTTATCAATAGTGATCGATCCAGCCTCAGAGCTGAAGGTGCTGCTCTCTGTCTGTGTGCAGCGAGCGCTCGGTTCTCTCCATCCACCCTTCCTCTGTCAATCTGGCCACAAACCCCTCTTTCCTCCCTTTATCCCGAGGTAAGATACTTACTTTTCAGATAAAGCATATTATGATAAATCGGCTGAACTCTGTGCGTGTGTGTGTGTATGTGTGAGTGTGTAACTGTCACACACTCTCACACACCATAAGCACACAGCGTGCACACACAGACATACAAAAAAAACCCACAGTGTGTGTATCGAACAACATGATGTCAGAGGTACTTAATAGCTGGGAAAGTGTTTACAGGAGGGGTGTGTGGGGTTTGTTTTTTTGTGATGTGATGGTTTGTCGTCCGTCATTTCATTAAAAATAAAACTGGAAACTAGGGCTGCACATTTAATCCCATTTTCACCGTTATGGCGATATGAGCGTTTGCAATCATCAGTTGTCATAAATCTCTTTTTTGTAAACGAGCGAAGCTTTTTCACTCAGCACCGCTTTAAAAAGTCCTGAATAATGTTTCATAAGGCTATGTGGGTCGTGCAATAACGTCATGGTGTAATTATATGATTTTATATTCTCTGACCTTTAATATCTTATCTCTCATGCTGTGTTTCTGCAGATCTTGTGTAATATATGTTGTGTTATTTTGCATTGGTGTGTGCCTCTCTGTTTACATGTGGATGTGTTTTTCTATTGTTTTTTTTTAAATTATTGATTCTAGTGATAAGTGAATGTTTGGCAGCACTTTGAGTCCAAGACAAATTTCCCCCAAAGTGACAATAAAGTGTATCGTATGTCATCGCATCTTGTTGCATCGTATCACATCGCATCATGTCATATCATGTCGTATCGTGGCATGCATGCATTTTAAATATCGGCTGGAAACCTGGGTATATTGTCCGTGCCTTCACATCATATCGATGCAGTCAGATGAAGTTTGAGCTCGCTATCAGCTACCCTCAGATTAATTGGTGCCAATTTAGTGGTGAAAAAAACAACAACTTATTTTTGTTTTCGATAATATCGGCTGATATTTGCACATCCAGTGACTATCGGTATCGACTAATTGTATCGCAGATGTGCGCCAATATTTCTAGATTTATTTGCCAGTCAACTAGCATTTCATTTGAGTTTCACTGTATTACACTTGCAGTTCTCTTTCACCAGCAGAGGGCGCTATATGGATTACAACAAGAATCATCACTCTCCAGAGTGTGGAGCGGTGATGCTCCTACATGCTCAGTTACTTTCAGATCTAAAAAAAGATATCGGCCGATATATCAGTATCAGAATTTTCGTCTTCCTAATAGTTATATCGTGCCCAAAAATCCCGTATCGGTCAGGCCCTAATATGCACACTTTAACATTCTTTTTTTTCTCATATGGTGCAGGCCTAATGGAAACACAAACATCATCAGAATCATTTATGCAGACAAACAGTTGGCTGGAATGAAACAGACATGGGAACTTAATTTTCTGTCTGTTGACGGAAAGAAAGAAGCTGGGCCTGCTGTAGTCTCTGGTGATAAGAAAAAGGGACCTGCACGCTTCATCAGAGTTGAGTTGTTGTGTGCTGCTTTGTCTGACTCAAACTTCAATCTCATTTCCATTTGAAAAATCCTTTTTTCGACAGTGATCTGTTGGAGTGGTTGCACAGCGGATGACACAGATGTGCATGCACGAAGAAGAAAGAGTGTGCGTATTTCTTTTTACTTTAATTGTCTGGGAATGAATGCCTCATGAAAACAGAGTTTGTTAATGAAATGGGACGACGGGAATAGTGGAGCATATGGGCCGATGTTTCTGCGACAGGGTGGGCTGGACGTTCAGGTCAACGAGGGGAATAAAAGGGAATAAAAGAGTTTGGAGAAAATGAAAACTAAATGAAAATACAATAGCTATGTTTTCCTTGGGGAAGTGTGCGTGCTTGTTTCAAAATGGAATGTTTATGAAATGTTCTTTCTGCGTGTGTGCGCGTGTGTGTGTGTGTGTGTGCAGGAGTCTAGATTAGATGCACTAAGCCTCTTATGTGCTGCTTGTCCTTAATTTGCGTCTGCTCCGGGTCCTAGTGCGTCCAAACTCACCAGCAGTCCTTCATCCCAGTTTCCACACAAACAACACAATTTACACGTCGTGCAACAATAAAACACAAAAATCTGGATGTTGACCTCAAAGAGCATTAAAACAAAGAACATTTGAACTTCCGCGTATATCCAGGCACTATACATCTTTTTTAGAACACTCTTCTAACTTAATTTACAGAAGAGGGAAAATAACATCTGAAATAAAAACGAAATAAAAATAAACAAATTAACCTTAAAAAAACAATCTGTCCGATAAAAACACATCTATTAGGAGTTTTTTTTTATCATGCACTGTAAGTGACAAAGAAACAGATTCCTTTAATAAACTGTGCATGGATGTTCACTTCTTAGTATTTTAAAATGCTCGTAATTTGGGACATTCAAACATTTGTAAATCGTCGCTTCTGCTGTCATGATCAGGCAGGTCATATCAAAAATATTCATTACATTTCGTTGTTATTATTTTACTCAGTTTATTCTTTAGAGAGCCATAAACAAAGACCAATGAAAGGATGACTTACAATTTAATAATTGAATGTATTTTAATAATAATAATCATATAATAATAATAATAATAATTATTATTTTTGTTTGTTTGTTTGTTCCCATTTCTCTCTTACCTTATACATACACGGTCCTACACGACTCTGGTTATGCTAAATTGTTTATTTCCCTTTTTGAAAACCAATAAAAGTGTTATTATAATATATATGAATCATTTGTATTTATATAGAAATAAACTAAGGGAAATTAATTACATTAAGTTGTTTATTGAGGCTTTATTTGACTCCTTCATTGAGGATCATTTGATCTCCAGTACGACCCTCTTTTTTTTGCCTCATCTAACAATTTATTATTTTACATTTATTGTTAATTTAAGCGTGGGGCTTCTGCTGGGGGGAAAGGGGGGATAGAAAAACAAACAATTGATGACATCCTAAAGTTAAAAACACACAAAGGTATAGACCTAAAAACGTCGAATAAACAGGTAAAAAAATCGATTAACCGATGCCTGTAAGTGTCTGTTAAATGATGAAGAATACAGTTCTGGAGTTGGCCCTCAATTTAAAACAGAGTTTGACAGAAGCGAGGGGCGTGAAGTGTGCGCGTGCACAACAACAGTGTCGCGCGCTATAAGGCATATCAAAAGTCTCTCGATTCTTCAGTGCTGCCTTATTCTGTCTCGAGACAATTTATTTTAAATCGCTGAACTCCCACAGGTACAGCTCGACTTTCTGTCCTGCTACAACAACACAAACACACACGCGCAGGCTACCTGTAGCAGGTGAGCAAGAGAGGAGGAAACGTCAACTGCACGTACGCACACGCACGCGCACACACACGCACACACGCACACACACACACACACACACACACACACACACACACACACACACACACACTCAGAGGCCTCTCACACTCAAACTGCTACACACACTCACCTGAGCAGGTGAAGACACTTCAGTGGAGGTTTTTAGAAACGTTCAAACATGTCGGTAAAGTCTCTCTGTCGCTCTGTGTGTGTCTTTATATCTCCGCTTTGGCTTTACACAGCTAGATAAACCCCTTATACAGTTTGGGATGTAGCTACATGGGTCTGTGTGTGTGTGTGTGTGTGTGTGTGTGTGTGTGTGTGTGTGTGTGTGTGTGTGTGTGTGTGTGTGTGTGGATTTTAAACTATAAGAAATCCGATTCAATTAACAAGCGCAGAGAATCGGCTTTGGACACTGTGAAATTGTCTCTCTGTGCAGAGGAGTTGAAGAGGCCTGAGAGCAGCGCAGAGAGAGAGGAGCTCGGTGTCTGCAGCAACTCAGAAAATACAAACACACCGAGCCACACTTACACACTCAACACAAAGAGACCTCCACGTTATATGACACCTGTGTGCAGAGATTTAAAGCAACGAAATCACCTGAAACTTTGCTCATAGGACCGAAACATAAGAAGAGCTGTGAGGATAATACAACATCAAGGTGTCGTCTAAAACAGTGGTCTATCCTCAGGACCCACCACCAACTCCCTAACGAGAAATAATGACCCAAATTCCTGATATTTCTCAACCAATCAGATTTATTTAATGAAAAGTTGTGCAGTTTGGACCTCGGACGGTGCAAAACATCTGACACAACAAAGAGACTAACAAAACATGATTAAAATGAACCTCATTGACTTTTTAGAAACACAATCTTTTCTCACTCGCGACCCGCTGGACATTTCTCCTCGACCCACTTTTGGGCCCCGATCCACCAGTTGAAGACGACAGGTCTAAAACAAACGACACCTGACTCATTAGTTGGTTTATTCAGTCAACTTTTTAAAAATACATATTACAATTATTGAAGGAGTTATTGAGCTGGACATGTTTCCTCTTTAAATCGCTGTACTAATTAGACGTTCACAACAACAATATTAGCCAATAAATAAATGACCGACTGTCCTGATTATAAACAAAGTTCATAGAGATGAAAAAGAAGTCCGAGTCACTCTTCCCTGTTTAATAAAAGATTTTTAGACTGCATCTTTTTCTTTACAACGAGCTTTCTTTATAATTTATTAATCAGCTATTTGACCTCCTTGAGGAGCATGACTGATTCTTCCCTACTTTTTTTATTTTTTATTTTTTTTTTACCTATGCAGTACTTGCTTCATCATTTTTTTTCTTACACAAAAATAATTTAACAAACTAGCCTACTGTATGTAAACCAACTAGTCAAACACATGTATTATTATCCTCATTATATTATTATTATTATTATGATGACAGTTTTGTTCTTATTTACTTTGGCTCAATTCTCAAATGAATTCCTTTTTTTTTCGTTGAAAATTTAAATTAAAATCTCTGAACAGTTAGTTCGTTTTTTGTACAACAAATTAGGATTTATTTTTCATTCAGGCAATTAATTCTCATGTTTTGTGCAAAAGACTGAGCAGCCTACAATTGTCTACAAATTTTCACAAAACTCTTCAAAACTCTTCAAAACTTGTTGTTTCATCGTCTGAGCCTTCACGAGCACAATCTATTCAAACATTTATATTCATAAATATCAATAACATGGGATGTTTGTTGGGTCTGATAAACCTGACAATGAGCTGCCATCTGACACACAGGGGTCATAGTGGATCATTTTTTTGTGTCTGACTTTTCATGACAGAGCAAAAGAGAATTTTCTAACAGTGCATGCAACTCATTGTTACACAAACAAAGGTACTGCAGACATAAAGATAAGCAAATCTTTATGGATACTGCTGAATCTGCTATACCCACTTCTAAATCCCTCATATTAAGAACAAAGATTGATTCACAATATTCAGTCGTATGCTGCCATTTTTTTCCCAGGGTGGTGAAGAGGACGACCTTCCCTACTCTGTCTCTAATTTGTGAGTATACGCACTGACGAAATGTGCAAGAGGAGGGAGCATACCCACTTCTTCAGAAATCACTTCACCACTGATCGTACATTCTGGATTCTTCCGGGTGAACTTTGACCTCATGTTGAAGTCTGAATGTAAAACGCTCAGAGTGATAGAGAATAAAGGAGCATTCACAGAGTCGACAGTAAACAGTCAGGGTCAATAAACGTGGAAAAAAAATAAGATTTTCTTGGTGACAAAAACATGAAAATTATATATTTATTTTAAAAGGCCGAAACATTTGGACCAGTACGACTCACAGGAGGACACAACATTTTTTCATTTTGGTGGCATTGACCGATTTACTGACACAGCAACGACTAGAAGAATGAAATGTTTGGGTGCATTATGAGCTTTTATAGAGTTCTGATAGTCCATTAAACAGCTGTGATGATTACACTTTAGAGAATATGAAGACTGTTTGAGCCAAACCGATCGAGGAAACTTTATTATTATTATTATTATTATTATTTGCTGAAGTGAATGAATGGTTGAAAGGCCGGAGGAAGCATGTTGGGGATCAGGAGGGGATTTAATTGCAGAACAACGTGCTCTTTGTGCAGCTTTTAATCCGCCCTGGACCCCCTTCTCCGCCTCTCCGTGGCTCTACCTCTGCCTCCACACTCCGGCGGGGTCGCCCAATTATTTTTAGGAGGCCAATTTAGAAAATTGGTCCCGACTAAAGGTTATAACATGTTTATCCGGGTTTCCTAAAAACAACAAGCCGGGAGACGATTTATTCAACATAGATGTGAAAGGTAAACACTTTAAAATACTTTTATAAACACCACCTAACTCTAGTACGTCATAAATCCTTTATTCTTTATTTCTGAGTTTTTCCAATCAAACTAATATGTGAGCTTCAGATCAACAGGTGTCAGAGTGAATGCTGCAGCTACGAAAACGTGTTGCTTGGTTTGTGAATAATCAACAAATTTAAATTAAAAACATACGGAATGAACCCTACACAAATATTATCATCTTCAACTATTAATATCTGGAACTGCAGGCTCAACACCAACATATAACAGACAGTACATGCGCGCTGGAATATCCGTGAGCGCGCACCGGAGAGAGGGAGAGAGAGAGAGAGAGAGAGAGAGAGAGAGAGAGAGAGAGAGAGAGAGAGAGAGAGAGAGAGAGGGGGGAGGGCTCTAAGTGTTCTACTTGGGTAAGAAGTTACTTCTAATTAGCCAGCCTCTTCTTGCTCGCCTCACTTGTCCACTGTGCAGATCCGGATCCTCTCCTCTCTCTCTGGGACCAGGTACCACCAGAGGCCCCTGCCTACACTTCCCAGCCCCGATCAGACCTCGGACAACTAAACTGCTGTGGATCTTCTGCTTTTTGGGTACCCTTCACCTGGCGACGTCGGTGCGCACCGAAGTTACGCACGACTTTTTGTGGAGGGAGAGACAGCATCCTAGCACAGGTCTTGATAAAGCCAGCCTCTATCATTCTTCACTGTGGTGTCTGAGTTCATAGTCTTGGGTTGATTTAGGTTATTGTTTGCCTTTTTATTCGGATAGAAAGAGTTTAACATGTATGTGATTCAGCTGTGATTTTCAGGTTAAAACGGTTGCAAAGGCGCGCGGCTGTTATCTAAACAGTTAGAAAATCACAGGTGCCTGGTTCAACTGCACTAAGTCAGAGCAGCAGCAGCAGCAGCACGAAGATAGAAAAGGACAAAATCAAAATCAACAACAAAGAGACAAAGAACCAAGGCTAAAAGAAAAACAGAGAGGGAGGGAGTGACAGAAGAGAGCGAGAGAGAGAGAGAGAGAGAGAGAGAAGAGAGAGAGACACCCCCCTGGAGACTAGCTAGGAGACCCGGCCCCCGGCCCGAGAGAAGGAGAGAGAGAGTGAGGGAGTGAGGGAGTGTTTTAAAGCCGGCAGAAGGCATGATGTCCTACATTAAGCAACCCCATTACGCCGTGAACGGGTTAACGCTGTCCGGCCCGGGCATGGATCTGCTCCACTCCGCCGCCGTTGGATACCCCAGTAAGTAAAAGGCCTTTGACTTCTCACTGAACCATTTTTTAAAATTATTATTTTAAAGTTTTGATTCATTGTTGTTTTAAAAGAAAATTATTCTGAAATGTAAAAAAAAAAAAATCTGGAAGAATTCAAAGGAAAAATATTCGGTTTTTATCTTCGTGCGTAAAAAACGTAACTTATTATTTTTTACATTAATCTGCGCGGTGATGCTTTGTGATCATGAACTGCATCTCTCTCTGATTCTCCAGCATTCACAAACATGTGTTCCCTTGACCTATAAGATGTGCGGATTACAGAGTTAAAACAAACAACAATAACACATTCTGTGTGTGAATGGAGACGCAGCCTGTTCACACAGACTCCAAGCTGTTGCTCTTATCATGTAACCTATATTCACAAAAAGGATCCTCATTGTTTTATTATTATTGTTATTACACTTCTGACATTGTTCTGACGGGATTCATGGCCTCCTCGGCATCTGTCACCTTTAACAACAGAGTTTAAACTAAATGCTGCCGATCTCTGGCACTGATGGCACGAGGCGTGAAACAAAAGCTGATGGCCTTCCTGACGCAGCAGAATACTTTGAATCCAAAAATCCATCATTTCTTCTTAAAGTAAAAATCAATGTGTTTCGTTTTTCGATTTACACAAACTGTGTGAGAACAATAAGACCAAATCTATCATTTTATGTTTTCATTTTCGATCAAATACTCACAAATTTATGAAGACATTTTTGCCGTTTTCTCCTGGTAGATAAACGACACAAGACATTTTTTGACGGAAATAAATGTACATTTTCTTCCAGAGACATGGACATATTTTATGTGGTGTATTAAATGTTGCACCTGGA
Source organism: Labrus mixtus (assembly GCF_963584025.1). NCBI lineage: Eukaryota > Metazoa > Chordata > Actinopteri > Labriformes > Labridae > Labrus > Labrus mixtus. The sequence goes on from NC_083620.1 coordinate 8,275,819, forward strand.
AGAAATTCAGTTATTTAATTTGTGAATTTAAGAGAAAATGAATTTGGGTAAATATCTATTTTATTCATTCTTTATTTAAAAATCTAATTCAACGTAAAAACTGCATATGAAGACGAAAAGCTCTCTCCAATGATTCGGCCTCTTGACTTGCTTATACATTATTTATTTTAAATCGAAAGTTTAAGAAACATGGAGTCCTCTTTGAGGCGTCCAATAAATGTTTGATTTATTGTTGGACTAATAACAGAATAACTATAGCGTAATAAATGTGCTGTTGTTGGTTTTTTCCTTGAAGACACACCGCGTAAACAGCGCCGCGAGCGCACCACCTTCACGCGCGCACAGCTGGACATCCTCGAGGCGCTGTTTGCCAAAACCCGCTACCCGGATATCTTCATGAGGGAGGAGGTGGCCCTGAAGATCAACCTGCCTGAGTCCAGAGTTCAGGTAACACACAACGAACCGTTTTTACTATTATTATATTATTATTCACATTGAGGCACGAGTCATACAACTGGCTCATTGAAGTGTGTGTGTGTGTGTGTGTGTGTGAGGGAGAGAGAGAGAGAGAAATAAAACAGGTTCCCTTATATTGCAGCTTTTACTTTTAAATGACTAGATGTATAAATGAAGTTCTGATGTGATAACCGCCTCCTCTCTGACCCTGCAGGTCTGGTTTAAGAACCGTCGTGCAAAGTGCCGCCAGCAGCAGCAGCAGAGCACAGGCCAGTCCAAACCACGGCCCCCTAAGAAGAAGGCGTCCCCCGCCCGAGATAGCAACACAGAGGCCAGTGCCAACCCCACCAATGGACCCTACAGCCCTCCGCCCCCTCCTCCGGGCACCGCCATCACACCAAGCTCCAGCTCGGCCAGTGCCACGGTGTCCATCTGGAGCCCGGCCTCCATCTCCCCGCTGCCTGACCCACTATCTGTCTCCACCACCCCCTGCATGCAGCGCGCCACCAGTTACCCTATGACCTACACCCAGGCCCCGGCCTACAGCCAGAGTTACGCAGGCTCCTCCTCCTACTTCACAGGCCTGGACTGTAGCTCCTACTTGTCCCCCATGCACCCGCAGCTGTCGGGCACTGGTGGGGCCCTGAGCCCCATCACGGCCTCCTCGATGGGTGGGCCCCTCAGCCAGTCCCCGGCCTCACTCTCCTCCCAGGGCTACACGGCCGCCTCGCTGGGCTTCGGAGCTGTCGACTGTCTAGACTACAAGGACCAAGCTGCCTGGAAGCTAAATTTCAATGCCACTGACTGTCTGGACTACAAAGACCAGAACTCCTGGAAGTTCCAGGTCTTGTAAATACTAAGAAGTGGGAGGTGGGGAGGCAAGGGGAAGAAGTGAGAAATCAAAAAAACAAAATCAAAATAGGTTGAAAAAAACTCCAGATTGCATTTGGTGTGTGTGTGTTAGAAGAAGGAAGACACTTTGGGACACAGAAAGAAAATTAATCCAAATGAGTTGAAGAACCAATCAGCTGAAATCACGTCTTCTTTTAAAGCTGTTTCACAAAAACATGAGTGGAGGTAAACGGATCTGTTGATGCGTGGCTTGATTGTGACAAAGATTACTGTAGTGTTTCTTAGCTGAGCAACTTTAAAAAAAAAAAAATCAGCGGTGGAATCAAAGAGCAGCGAGGAAAAGCAAACATGATTTCAATTACTGTACAATAAAATCCAGTTAGTGAGAAAGAAAAAGAGCTCCTCCTATAAGGAGCTCAGAATCTCTGTGATTCAAATACAGTTGAATTTAAATTACTGACGGCGATCGACTTTGAAATGAGCATGTGTGAACAAAGAGGGCCGCTCGGGCACATGCTGACGGCTCTTTCTGAAAAATTCAGGAGCTTTTTGTTCACACAAATGTAGTCCATCTAATTTATTTGTGAAGCTTCACTCAAAGGGTGACCGGTCTTGACTGATTTGAAGCAGAGCTTGTTTTCTAAAAAAAATCAGGAGCCTTGAGATCGATGTATCGAAGAGCCCGAGCTCATGTTTGTTTCTTCCTTCCGGACTTTGTCTTGTATTTATTTGTGATGTTTCACTTTTGCAAAGCTGCTCTTCATCAGCCGGCTGACTTTAATAAAATAAAAAAAAGTAAAGAAAGAAGCTTCGAGCCAAACAACTCAACTTCCCCGACCCGACATCTTTACAGGGCGTGTTTACAGGATGGCAACTCTTATAACGCAGACAGAAGCTGATGACTCAGTAGCCTTGTATGATATTACGGACCCTCTGCGTGCGACACAAGCAGAGGGCTAGAGTTGGTCACTGAGGTGACTGCAGTACAAACCTGTTGCCTTTGAGCATGGTTGAAATCATTAGCAGAGCGGCTCGTTCATTGTTAGTTTTAATAGGATCACCTCCAGACAATTCAGGCAACAATGGTTGCTTTGTGGCTCTTGGCAGCCAAGAACAACTCCCCCCCCCCCCCCCCCCCCTCCATCTCAGAGTGTTTGCACGAGGGGAGCAGGTTGTTGAAAAAGTAATTTTTTTAGACTCGGTGATAATCGTGTTTTGCGGTGAGGTATTCGATGGGAGAGAAGTCTGCACCAGAGAAAGGGAAGGGACTGGGCCGCCCCGCAGCCCGCCCCTTTGCACAGAGAGTTTGGTGCCTCTCTCAACTCCGACCTGTAAAGATGTGATGGCTCCACTTTGTGTTTGATGTATCTTTTGATTTTTTTTTTGTTTTTGGTATTAGATTTAAACAATTTTATGTTTCTTTTAAAAAAAAATTGTGAATTCGTTGAAGTAAAAATGGTGTTAATTTGTTTTGAAGTTGATATTATCAGTATTATCTTCATGAATATTTTGTCTCCAGCTCACACAGACATGCTAATAACTTTTTTTTTGTTGTCGTCTTTTTGTAAATATTAAAAACTTGAAAATGCAATCATGTCTGGTATCAGCGGCGAGCTGATACGCAGGCGCTCCACCCAAAACAATCTCTCTCTCTTTCTTAATTTCTAGAAAAACTGCCAACTTTGTATTTTTTCTCTGTTTATATTTTTCTGGTTTCTTCTTCTTCTTTTTTTTCAAACTCAGGGGTTTATCCAATAAAAGTAGCAGTAATAGGTCACAATGCTGTTTATGCTGACTGTACTTTTATCTTTTGCATTTACTATAATCTTCTCTGCTTATTTTTCTGACATGAATTATTTTGTATGTTTCATTCGTCTCCTGTGTTTGACCAGTCTCACCACTACCATGCTAGATAGCGATGATGTTTCTGAGACATTAAACGACTTCCTTAAAACTCTGGGATCGCTGTCTTTTTTTAAAAATGTTTTTTAATCATCTGAATATTTGCTGAGATTGTTGAAGGGCTTCACCTGTGACATGTTTCATCCCTCTCCTCAGCTCCGCCCATGGGGGCTGTGTGAGGAGAAAAGGGGACTATGGAGCATCCAGAGGGGGGACGGGGGAATCAGTTTCTGGGAGCGTTCCAATAATCCCCATAATGAGTGGGTTTAAGGCAGAGATGAGAGGGAGCAGAGCAGAGGGCTTCAAAAAACAGATTAGAACCAACAAATAAAAAACGAATCCCAACGCTCAAGCCGGTCCGATACTCAAATATGAGAGAGGGGCAGATTATTAAGGCTTGGCAAAAGTTTCTGAGGTAGCCAGAGGGTCCGGGTCAGGGCCTCAGGAGTCACGAGAAGCGCACTGATCAAATGTATCTCAACCAAAGGGTCAAAGATATCTCTATCATGCATGAGGGGCCATTTGTTTTACAGCCAGCAGTACCACACCACCGTCACACTAACGATAGAAAATTACAAGGAATCATCAGAAACACACTTAACTGTTTGCAGTGTGAAGTGTCCCCTCTCTGGATGGGGGGGGGGGGGGGTACAGGTTGGGGGACAGGATGTAAAAAGGACGCTGCTGTAGTACTGTAGAAAAGATATCTAAGATGGCGGGTAAAGCAACGGAGTCTGACCAAGTGGCTACCTCCAGTGTTGAAAAATGAGTTGGTGCAAATTCCTGCAGTTCCTGGAGTGTCCACTAGAGGCTGGCTGCAGACGCACAGGAAGTCACATACACACCCATTCAAAAAAGCCTGTTTTTACAGCAGAGATTAACATGTTTACAGCCTGGTTCAAGAACTGAAATGGGTCTGATTAGCTCATGTCTCAATCGGCACACACTGTACGGAGGGTGAATTTTAATGATGACTAATCTGTTTTGATTTGACCGCCATCGATGGGACTCTAAAGCCCCCTGCAGTAACCGATGGGTGACGTCACTCAGGTTTTGTCCATTGTTATTTAAAGTCTATGATTAATACCCGTGTTCAAATTCCCACATTGACAGTAGACACAGCTATATTTACAGCCTGGTTAAAAAACTATGTGGTATTAATAGCTCATGTTTTTATTGGTAAAAACTGTACAAGGAAATTTGTTTTTACTGCAGATATAAACATGTTAACAGAGCTGGAATTCAACCTGCAAGTGTTGCAACATTTTTCTGAGGGTGTTTTCACACCAATAAGCTTGTTTGCTCTGGTCTGAATCACAAACCAGTTTGTTCCATTGTTCCATAATTACATCAGGTTTGGTCTGTGTTCACACGGGGACATTTACCAGTGGACCAAAAATGTGTGAGGCGCCAGGAAAATGCGTTCTGATTGGTCGGAATTCCTTGCTATAAAAATCCTGGAAGTAAAAACAACATGTTCAGAATTGCATTGGCCACGAGTGACATCAGTCATCGGCACAGTTGCTTGCAATTGGCTGGGTACACATACATCAGAGCTTAGTCTGCGGGCGAGCCGTCAGATTTTTAACAGGTTTTAACACATGTTCAGAAATGATTAACAGAGCGGATCATTGATGCAGTAACTTAAAATCCAAAAAACACAAAGCTTCCTGCAGGTCGGGTCGAGCCGCACCAGACTCTGAAAGAAAGTGGACTGAGATCAACCTTTTCAAGTGGTCTGGTATTCGGTTGTCCGCACCAGGGTGATTGACAGCTTTCACACCAGCGCAAACGAAACAGACTCGAGTTCATTTTAACCAAACTCAACAGGCTAGGTGTGAAAACGCCCTTAGATCCTGAAGTGAAAAGTTACATGAAACTACAGGTAAATTCATCACACAGATTTGAAATGCTAATCACTGTTACACTACGCCTCGACCACTGTTACTTCTCTCGGCTGGTGACTGCACCTTTGTAATCAAATTTGCCGAGTTACAGCGAGGCTCTGCCTTCTGAATGGGATTTAGCCTGAGAACAGAGAGCGGAGTTCAGCCTCACGGTGACACAGCATAACCCCGACCATGCAGCCCAAAAGCTCATTACAAAGGGCAGTAGATTACGATCACTAACCAGCTTGGGATTGTAATGGTTGGTCATTTACACGACACTTGTAGGAAATGTTACACTTTTGCTTTTTGTGTTTTATACGGATATGCAGCATAAAAACACAGACTTGAGTATCCCGGTTATGAGTCTTATCCTGGTTTAGATCATATTTAGGATGTGGTGTTTACCTGCACACAGTTTAACCTGGTTATTAATGCATCTTATTTGTGCAAGCTGCTGCAATTTTAAAATCTGAGATAAATGACTTGAATAGGTCAACCTTTTGATGCTTTCTGAACTCCCAATCATATTTAGTTCTATTATTACCGAAAGAGTCGGGATTCTGAAATCGGGATATGATGTTGCATGCACAAACGTAAAAACTAGTTAGAAAACCTGATCAAAACCGGGATAGTCCATGTAAACACATTCAGTGATGGATAGACATAGTGTATAGATAAGAGATAATAGATTGACAGAAGGACAGACAGGCAGACAGACTCCTTCCTGTGCTCTGCAGGCAGTGTGTTCCTGTAATCCTCCAGCAGCAGCATATGGGCTCTGAAGCACAGAGACACAGACACAGATACACTCAGGACTTATAAATATGATTCATTTCTTTCCTCACTCTAATCCCTCGCAAACAAGCTGGTGGCCAGCCTGCTGTGGACGCACACTGTAATCATTCTACAGGCTGCTGCCAAAGCTGACCGGCCCTCCACATCATCCCCCCCCCACACTCCCCCCGGCCCCCCCACCTGCACCCTCCATCCCTGCCTCCATTCTTCCTCCCTCCTGCAGGCCCGCAGTCCATTTTCCTCTTAATCAATTCCTAATCCTGAGGCCACCGTGCACACACACGCTGAGCACGTGCCCGAACACACACACACACACACACACACACACACACACACACACACACACACACAGAGACAATATGCATACATGTACAAACAGACAGTCAATATCAAACATGCTGCAGACAATAGACTAAGTGCACATTCACACAGACCACTTATTAAATCGTTTGTTTTTCTGTTTTTCTATCAGGACTAGAATAAAATACAATGAAAAAGAAATCCGTTATAAAACAGAGTTGAATGACGATCCCGTCAGTGTCAAGTGAGGGACATTTTGCTCTGTTGTGTTGGAACAAAACAAAGTCAAACCAGGCTGAGCAGTGGTCCACAACACTATTTATAGGCTGTTTGTGTTCGCTGTAATTAGGAGCCGGATCGTGTGTTCATTAGAGCTTAATTCAGTGTCCCGAGATTCTTCCTCAATCTGTGTCTGCACATATGTCAGTAACAAAAGAGAACTCCTGTTGGCTTTGCTTATTTGGGTTTAAAGTGTGACCTAAGGGCGCCCTCACACTAGGCAATCCGAGCCCAAAGGCCACTTCATTTGACGAGTGTGAGAGTACACTTCACTGGCCCTGGCACGGTTTGAAGAGGTGGGCTTCAACACGGTACTCTTGCTAATGCACGAGCACAAGCACAGGTACTCAACATGGACATGACGTATAATCAATGCAACTGTTCCTCCTGACAACTAGGGGGGGAACATGCTTCGGCAACTGGGCCCTTAAACACTGAGTCCCCTCTCATGTTTTCAGTCTTTGTATTTTGTATGATGGATGTGCAAAGCCACTCTGTTGTCACTCATCGCTCAACAGCTCAGTGAAGTCTCGGGATCTGTTCCTTAATAAGAGGAAGTGTCGATGGTCATCGTTTTGTAAATAGAATTTTCAAGAATAAAGTTGTGAATGGGGAATACCAAAATCACAAAGGGACACATGTGGATGAACATATTGAAATTAATCAACACTGCTTTGAGATGAAATCTCTATGGTTATAGATTCTGAATAAATCTGCAGAATCTGTGGGCGCAGGACTGGACTCAGGTATCGGAAGAGGTTCTGTATGTAGAATGAGTTTAATTGTCCGCTGGGATTTCAGCAGACTGAATGCAGAAGAAACAGCCGGTGTGGAGGGCACCTATCCACGCTCATCGGACAACAATGTAGCATGAATTATTCTCTATAAACAGACTTCGGAAGTGATCGAGTGAGCGGCCAATTCGTTTGTTTTGGCAGCAAGACTGTGCAGAATTTGTTGAATGGAGTTTATGGTGACTGAATGATGTTTTGCTTGTTTTGTGGAACCCACTCAGAGTTTTGCTTTTGGTGTGGACGGTCTCTAGAATTTCTGAAGGACACTGTTACGGACAGATCTTTAGGTTTTTGTTTCTTTCTGTCTGTCGTTTATGAAAGAGCTGGTTGTGAACAGGAAGTGCTGCAGCTGGGTTTTAATGTTTTGGGTGGACTACTACAAATCCCAGTGCTGACAGCTTTTGGGGAGGAAAAAAAGAAGTAATTGCCTTCCCAACTGTTGATGAGAGGCTGCCGATTGGACATTGGGCACACCTGTTCAGGACGACCAGCGCTACACACTCTCCACTCTCGTCACAAAAATCAAAACAAAAATCTGACCTCAAAGGGAAAGGGAACGGGCTGGCGGCTCAGGGAAACTGATGATGGGGTCCGTCGGACCGCGGTGACAGGACGCCTTCAATCGAGTAAGCTGCATTGTTTCCACTCGCCTTTCATTTACAGATCAGCTCCTATTTTTTGTTCTTTTTTATGTTTTGTTTAAGGTGCGGCATAACATCACAGAATAAACGGAATAACCAAGGACACTTCCAGACTCGTTCATGTCCTTAAAAAAGTCCAGAGACCGTCAACACAAAAAGCCAAACTGCATTGTTTTGAAAGTTTGAAACTTCATACATGGGCTTCATACTGGGAACTGTTGATGGCTGGGATGCAATGCACAAAGTTTTAAATGGAGCCTTGCGTTAGTTTAGGCGAAATACGGTAGTCTTTCCCGCAGGCGGCTATCAGTTGATCTAAGAACCGCCCCAATGCCAACCAATAAGGCGGTCTATTCAAACCATTCTGCCTCTCACTCCTCCTGCATCACATCCACTCTGCTGTGCAATTCTCCCTTCACCACCACGACCTCCACCAGCTTCAGTCAGCACATTTTTATATTCTAGGGTGAATTACTGCTGAAAGCTAAGAGCAGAACCTATACCGCCAAAGACAACTGTATAAACCACAAGTGCAATAAATGGTTAAATCTTTGATGAGAGTATTCCTGACAGAAACATCATCACTGATTAGTAGCAACAAGATGACAAATAAATATGTTAAACTTTCAGCAGGAGCAGAGAATCATTATCTTTTTTTTTTACAAGGAAATATTTTACTAGATAAATAATTCCCAGTGATTCCCAAAGTGTGGCCTGAAGTTATTTGGGGGAGGAGGGGCAAGAACCAATGCACACTGTTTTGCACTGCCAGCAAAGGGCAAAGCATGCTGAACTTTGTGAGAGGTAGACGTAAGGCTAATGAATCTACACTGGATGTCACAACTATACCGAAACAAAGACAACACAATATGAATAGTCATGTCTCACCCTCGGCTTCATCCCGTACAGCATTGGGTAATAATAAAGGGAGACACACTCCTTCCTTATTACACATCCTATTGGGGATGTAACGATTCACTCAACTCACGATACGATTCTCTCACAATTTATTTTACAAAATTAGACTCTAGACAAATTATGAGACAACTGAAAAAGATTCCTTTAAATTTTACATGAAAACATACCAATGCACCTCGTAATCTCTTAGGCTATTGGTATACTGTACTCTAAATTTCCCACCCAAATGTTTTTTAAGTGACGCGTCCAACAGAGTATAAACGGCCTCTGATATAAACAATGACATGTAAGACTACTCTTGCATATTTAGTTGCATACTAGCCAATTAGAGACAGATGAGGGAGGGTTATCCCTTTAGCATCCAAGGAAAAAAAATTCCAGCATACCACACAATATTGTCAATTAGTCATTGGTGTGAATCAGAGGAGTTTTAGAAGTGGGTATACCCTTTGCAGAGTGAAAAATAAGGGGTATACCTGCGTATACCCTGCACTACACCACAGCTTACAACCAACCGCCTCTGCTCTACAGCTCATGATATTATTGCGATTCATTTTTCAGAGTACCAATGTGAACCTTGACACCTTTGAATCGATTTTTTATTGCCTCACAATTAATCTTTACATCACTACATCCTACCTATGAGCTGTTTTTTCTGCAGTTGCCTCAATGAACACAGAAAACAGATCAAATCTAGTCATTGAAAATGAACAAAGAGCGTCAGACTCACAGCTGCACCGAGACTTAGATCTGTAGCACTAAACATGCCCACACCAGTCGTTGAAATTATTGTAAATAAATCATCCAACAGGCATGAAGAAGTCATTTACAGTTCTTACACCTTCACATTAAACATCTGTAACCCAGTCCAATGAATATGAAACCGTTTGAATAACTTCATACAGTGGTCAAATTTTCTGAAAACTCCATCAGAATAATTTGCACGAGTCATTGAAAAAGATTTGTGAACGTGCGGTAATGCTGCTAAATCACGTCGTAGTGCTGCTGTGTAAGTAGGTGTGAGGGATCTGCAACCCGTGGTGGTAACAGGATCAGTCTTACAGTGTGAATGGATCAACCAGCGCACTGTCAACCTCAGCATACACTTCTGCTAAGGGCTTTACCACAGATTACAACTTAACACCTAGTTAATATCACTAATAGTAAAAGTCAGAGTTTAGAGGCACAGATTAATCATATGTCCGACTAAAACACTGGATTACGGCACCGTTTGGATTTAGTTGAGAGAACGTCAACAAAAATGTCTTTGTTGCTTCACTCATGTTTTCATGTGTTTCTGAACGCATGGATGGAATATTTTCTAATTCACAGGTCCCTCTTCCTCAGACCCCCCCCCCCCCCCCCCCCCCCCACACAGACACACACACTTTGGAGCTGCTTGGTGGTTGTAGCTCTTTATCCAAGGGGTCTACATTAAACATAAGAGTGTTAAGTTTGTATTTGACCCTGATTCCAACTTGCACCCCCATTTTTGTTGCTTCCAACCTCTACAGATATTTATTTTCTTCTGTAAAGGCCTCCGCCTTTCTCCACCCTCATGTTTCCTCATGTGCCCCCTCCTTCCTTGCCACCTCTCCCAGCATGCCCCTTTGCTCCCTCCGCTCCACCTCTCCTTGCAGTTTGTTATTCTTGCTGATCTAATTTAGAGAATGTCCCAAATCCTCTTAGTGTCCTGCTCCCTCAGCGCAACACTAAGTGAATTAGACAGGATTACTGTCTCCATCTTCCTCATCCACCTCCTCTTCTTCGTCTCCATGCTGTCCCTCTCTCCTCGTCCCCCTATCTCGACGTCCCTATGTCCATCTTTCTGCGGACATTTCTCTCTTCGTCGGCAGGATTTAATCCTTCTCCCTCTCCAGATGACAAATTGGTTGCAATGTTCCCCCGGCGACAGATGCTCTCACAGGCCCAGTGCATCATGGGACATAAACTATCGTTAATTAAACTTTGACCTCTTGCAAATAAAAATAGAAAAAAACTCTGACATAACACAGCAGGAAGTGCACCAGGCATCCGCACGTACAGCTCGTACAGGGAGATGTAATGGTTGAAGAAATAATGATGCTGCCAAGTCCAGTTACCATCTCTCACTGATCTGTTTATTTCTACCTTCTACTCTCAGGTGGAACAAGAATAACCACATTTTGGGTGAAAGGAGCAATGTCAGAACCATGTTTTACATTCTGTCACCTTGGAGAATCCCTCAGTCCAGTTAGCCAATCCAGTTCCAGATTCAGTGCAATATACTTTAACCTGTAGTCTGGCTCTCAATCGTACCAAAGCAGACACATTTAGGATGCATATTTTTTCAGGACACAAAACTCTCCTCCAAAAAAAACAAACACTTTTCAAGTGATTTCAGAGTGGCAGACTATTTTCCAAACTCAGAATAAAATGAGAGATGTGCAAGATTTGGGGATTTGCAAGATTTTTCAAGTGAGGCCGGCTGTTTGGTGTGAGGTGATCGTAAAAGTCAATCTGAGTTTGTTTTAGCGTAGTCTGATTCTCTTGTCTTGACGGTTACGATAAAACCAAAGATGTTTAATATTATCACAGGTCTTTAGTCTTGTCTCATGCAAATTGTGATGTTCAATGATGTGACCAACCAATAAGGAGCCGTCTCGCCAGCACCAAACAGGAAGTTGCAAACTAGTAATGGAGAAGTGGAGAGAGCAACAATGCCTCTTAGACGTGTCCTCCTTGTTGTATCTCAATAAAGTGGATGTTAGAACATACTCGGTTCTAACAGGGAGTATGAACTCAATCAATATTTTTAGGATTTAGAGGGCCGCAGCAATTTGTGTCCACCTTTTTTCTTTCTCCACTCTGTCGATGTACAAAGAGGAGGACGCGTCAAAGAGACATTCTTACTCACTCCACAAGTTTCTCCTGCTCTTCGGTTTTCTAGACTAAAGTTGAAAGTATAAATTTTCATCAGGTGCATGATGGAAAATAATCTCAATAGGTAAGTAGTTGTAGTCTTAGGGTGCGTTCAAATTGTCCTTTTTGCTTAGGAAGGTTCCTAACTGAGAGAAATGACCCGGAAGCATTGAAGCGGTGGCCATGATAAGAGCCGTTCGAATTCTCTAAACTCTAAGGAAAGGTGGATCAATGCTTCCTTTATAACCTCCTTTAGCATAGGATACACTGGACCATCCTTTACGAAAAGGAGATGAGATATGCCGTCCCACATTTCATTGCGGCTGCAACATTTAAAGCAAGTCGCGCATCCGACCGTTCATGAAAATGAGTGATGACCGTAAAGGGATGCAGATCATGTCAGGGACATTTTTAGCCAGATGATGTTTTATTCAACATATTTCATTCTTAAGAATTCTTTGTGCAATTTTGATCAATATGCTTAGATATCGATCTAATAATACATACAAATGACAGGAATACTCAGATAACTCATCATAGTACCTTCTGATATTTGTTAAATAATTATGTGTGCATTGTTTGTATTTGTACATACTGTACTTTAGAAACAGTACTAAAAGTACAGTATGATCTGAAGTGCACATTTGTGCATGAGCTGAATTTGCAGCAAAATCGTAATATACATAACAGTGCTGTAATGGCATGGACAAAAACTATATGCAAAGTGCACAATTGTGCCTGACCTGAATTCACATCACCCACAGTGCCCCTAGTGGAGAGGGGCGTCATTACAACGGGGAAAAAAATCGATCTCAGGATTTCCCTGAAATGATATTGAATTGGTAAAATAATAATTGCAATGCATTGATGAATTGATATTTTTAACCAGCCCTATTGCAAACTATATGATAATCCTGAGTTTTATGGCATCCATTCCCAGATGTATTGGTTCATTTTGTACAACAATGACAACATTCATATCTCACCGATACACGGTTCAAAGGCTTCTTCAGCTGCTACTATCAGAGGATTTATAGCTTCCAGTAACGGGGAAAAACAATCAAATTTCTACTTCTTACATTTTCACTAATGCATTTAAATTCAATAGAAAGCCACACTTGGTGTTTCGTTGTAAATGACTTTTTCCTCTCTATCATCTGAGAGAGTGCAGAGCTCTCTGTTGGCTCCTGCTTTTAACCTTTGACCCATCACTTCACCATATTCGCTTCATTTTTTTTATCTGACTAACTTCGATGTGAATGCACATTTTATCTCCTGCTAAAATGTTTTTTTTAAAAAAGGGTTTCTGAGCTCCACTTCAAACACTTAACTGCATGTAAAGCATCTGACCCCATACAAAGACCATTGTGTTGTTCAATCCCTCTTTTTAGCGTAAACCCCTGCATATCTTCACCCCCCCACCTCTTTATGTTCCCCTTTCTTTGTCTCAATCACTCTCTCTCTCTCTCTCTTCATTTCTTCATCTGCAGGCCATCTGAACATCCCTCCTCCTCCTCCCCACTTCTGCTCCCTCACTTTCAGTAATTCCAGCGTTGCCTCTCTCTCGCTCGCGTAGCTCGGCCTAATCCAGCCCTGACCTCAATCCCGTGATGTAACGGATCATGTGATGTGGGGAGAAAGAGAGAGAGAGTAATAGAAAAGAGAAGAGAGAGAGGAACAGGGGACGTGAAGTGGGGAAACATGGTCTAATCCTCGATGCTGGAGCCGAGGACCAATCACACACTGATGGAGGGGGGGTCAGGGGTGCCTCCATTAAGTTACAAAATGTTAGTCAGACACACACTGATGCACTGACATACCAGCACACACACACACACACATGGGTCCTGTAAACAACAAGTCAACATGTTTGTTTCATCTGTGACTCAATGGTTATTTACATGCCAGTACATGCCTGTGGGCTGCCAACAACAAGCACATCAGCCAGTCAGACACAAATATTTACTGCGTTCAATAACAGAAATATGCATATACCTAATTTTCTGTTGCTCAACCAAAGTGTGGGTGTCAACGCTTCAGTAAATTCAACCAAAGGCATTTTAGCCTCTGAACAGATGAAAGACTTTCTTATTGTAAAAATCAATGTAGCTGTCCTTTAAATACTGATTACTATCATAAATAAAATACATGAAGGCCTGGGGCGCTGGTGACGCAGTGTATGGAAGCTGTAGTCTTCCAAGCGGGCGGCCCAGGTTCAAATCCGACCTGTGGCTCCTTTCCCGCATGTCGTTCCCCACTCTCTCTCTCTCCTCCATTTCTGACTCTATCCACTGTCCTATCCTTCAAATAAAGGCCCAAAAAGCCCAAAAATAAACCGAAGGCCAGTTTCTGCTTCCACTTTAAAAAATCTACCACACAACTTCTTCACAGTGACTTTTATTCTTTAAAGGAAGAATGTGCGACATTTTGATCCAGTAGAGGTCGCCCTTGAGCACCAGAATTAAACCAAAACAAACTGCTGTTTGGCCACGCCCTCCTCCATGGAACGCACCATGCGTAAGCGGTGGAAAAAATTGTCCTTTTCTCGAGCTGCAATCACCTGTTTCATGCATTGTTGTGTTAGCATGCTAATGGGAGTGTAAGCGACGTGGGTGTGTGAAGGAATAAATCAATCCAAACATGTTCTGGGTCTTTCTCATAACTTTTAGTCGCACGGTACATTTAACAACCTCTCTTCTTCCCTTCCCCTTTTTCTCTTACTACCCAGCTAACTCCTCCCTGAACAGCGCCCCTGATAACAGGATATTAACATTACTGCAAACAGACCTGTAACCAACATTGTAGCAATAATTTAAGAACATACTAAAGTTATATCTGCACAAAGAAAGAACATAATAAACATATGTTTCTAACTTATTTGCATATCCCATTTTCACTCTTACATTAGCGCTCTTTAGTTAGCTCGTAGCTTCACATTGCATGTAAATTGACACAGAATGAGCGTGATCTAAAAACTTTAACATCCAAATAATCAGTGAGTATGTTCTTCTTCTCTCTAGTCCTTGACTAAAACAGCTTTTATACACAAGGGGAGGAGCCGGCTGTCCCGTCCATGTAAACACGGCTCTGACAACAACACAGCCAGCAGGACTCGAGCTTCTCTCTCATTGTAGACAGTCATGACTCAGAGACACATTTACACAGGATAGACTTGATTTATGATATATATACTGTATGTGGAACATGTTGCACATTCTTCCTTTAAAGAAGTTATGATTTCATGACTCGTTCAACTTTGACATAAAGTATGCAAATATAAAATTAGGTAATGTCTCATAATCATGGCAGAATTAAAGAAAGATTTTATTACTTAAAGACACGTGCAATATTATGTTCATGGGGTTTTTAGTTACAGATGGGACAGATCCGATATCGGTACCAGGTCCGATTAGACGTACATATTGGTTATTGGACTGACAGCGAGTGAGATGGTTTGGCACTTTGACAGTTCTCAACTCGTACAGTCTCGCTGAAGACGTTCAGACTGAACTGTAAGTGTCCATAAATTGGCCAGCACGATCGGGTCTATCGCTCATTCATCCCTCTAACGCACTCCCATCTCAGCTGTCATTTTCTGGGGCTGTCATTGGGTAATCACAGTCATAGTCATAGACATAGTCACGTCAG
Organism: Labrus mixtus; assembly: GCF_963584025.1. Classification (NCBI taxonomy): domain Eukaryota; kingdom Metazoa; phylum Chordata; class Actinopteri; order Labriformes; family Labridae; genus Labrus; species Labrus mixtus. Next base: position 8,291,194 of record NC_083620.1, read on the forward strand.
CAGTATCATCTAACAAATTCAGAGACTCCTGGATGCACACACACGCACGCACAGTATGTGTTGTTTTGCTTATTTCTCCTTGAATGTGATGTTTTTGGTTTCACTGTGAGAGACTTTTAAAATCCACGTGTTAAAGGTACAGTATGTAGATTCCACCACCAGGGGGCTCTCAATCAATCAAACCAGGTAGTGACTACGCTGACACCACCTACCCCACCGCATGGCCTCATCTGGTCCCCACAGCTCAACTGTGTAGACGGGTGGACAGCAAGAGCTAGGACATCATTGGGGTCCTCAAAACGATAGCCATGTGTTAGGTTTAGTCACACTTTACATCTGTCACGTTTCCTAAGTTTCTTGTTTGTTACCATCATGTTTCACATCTTGTGCTTCCTGTTGTATCATGATTCTAACCCTCGCGTCTCGTTTCAAATCCTCCATATAGCGGCTAAGCTAGCGACTTAAAGTCGCTGAGGAGCTACATAGACGGGCTAATTAATTGATGCACTTGCCGGCTTCGCTCCTGAGTGTCTTGTGAAATAAGACAGTCCAATATCTTCTTTGTTTATGGAATATTTATTTCTCTTTCCACCGTGGTCTTCATAAATGTCATATGTGCACGATTCCAACAATGGTCCATAAATTTCACGCTCACTCTGTGTTACCTCAGAGCGTAGCACAGCGGTCAAAAAACTGTATGTGCTCTCCATCTATAGAAAAACCTGACATCCCAGTGAAAGTTCCTACCTATGAAGAGTTTCACCTTAACTTAAAGGTTACACCTGCTGGAACAATGTGTGTCTTGCACTTCATACTCCTAAACATGCTTCCTACTCCGCTTCCTGCCGTCACCTGTGCCTGCTTCACCTGTGTAGTTGTCTCCACTCCCCTTGAGTATTTAGTCTGGCTGTTTTGGAAACCGTCTACTATCCTAGTAGTTCGTACTGATTTGGCCAAAATACAGCATGCAGTATGTGAGCAAATGTGAGCTCTGAAGTGCACAGAATTTTCCTTTGTGTGTCTTGCATCTTGCGTTTGGTTTCTGTGAATTATGGTTCAGTGTGACAACATTGCTCTTAGCATTCAGCAGTGGTTAACTTACTGTTCTGGTCTTCCATTTAAACTGTGGTCTTGATGTTATTTTAAATTTCTACCCAGTGAATACCACAACACTTTGTAGGTGTTTTATGCATAGCTTCAGTTTTTCTGTAACGATGTGTGTGGCTTCATCGACCCCTGCAGTTTTGCTACTTGACTAGCAGATTGTGCTAATGGCTAAACATGCTTAATCCCTGGGAGCAATTCCCGACGCCCTCTGGCCCCTAAACCTCAGGTTTTCCAGCCCCCCACTCACCATGTCTCTTTGTGCGCTTGTACACTACATTAATCTGCGCCCATGTAGTCTGAACCCACTCACCCCCCCCCCCCCCCGGGACCAGCTCTGACCCTCCCACCACATTACTACAACTTCAACACACACTTAAAGAACACTATTTTTTTTCTGCCATTTACAGCCAGTCATCCCTCAACAGCGACGTAACTCACAAGCTGTTTTCACACATGCACTTCAAAAAATTTCAGGAGGACTGCTCCTCCGCTTGGCATTGTTTCAGCTGTATTCTTTAAATAATTATAATAATAATTTAATCAAGCTTACTCGTGCTGAAGAAGTTCCCCTTCATAGCGATGAGGTCTTAGCATGCTTCAAACATTAGATTGGATTAGACATACGCTTCCAACATTAAATAAATACTTTGACACACTCCCTGCTGGCCAGGGAAACAATAGAGGCTGTGGTCTGTGAAATAGGTTCATCACACTCTGAAACTTGTCCAAACGGTACATGTACAGAATATATGTCTGAACATGCATTTTAGGGACATTTTGTAGGATCTTTTAAAGGGTTTCACACTTAATTCAATCTCTCTCTGTGTCTCAACTGTAACTGCACTAAGACATTTTATCTGATTGAGCAATGACAAATACTTAAAGACTACAACCACTGCCATCTATCCATCCATCGATTCATCCATAAATAAATCCATCATCTTTCATCCATCCATCAAACACATACAAATCTGTCTACAGGAAATGTGTTCCTGTGCTTCTTCCCCCCTAAAAGAGGCCCCCCCCGACACACACACACACACACACACACACACACACACACACACACACACACACACACACACACACACACACACACACACACACACACACACACACACACACACACACACACACACACACACACACACACACACACACACACACACACACACACACACACACACACACACACACACACACACACACACACACACACACACACACACACACACACACACACACACACACACACACACACACACACACACACACACACACACACACACACACACACACACACACACACTACCATTTGTGTACTAATCTCGGGTCAACCTCTCAACCTGCTTCTACCAGCTGTGCCCCCCAGTCTTCCCCAAACACACACACCTCTCTTTTTTCTCTTTAGCTGTTTTCACACATGCACCTCGGAAAATTTCAAATATATTTCAAGAGAACTGACCCTCAAATTTTCCTGTGTTGCTTGATTACACTTGTCCCTCACAGCATGACATTTTTTCCGTCAGTCAAATGAGGAGTAAGGAAAGGATAGGTTTGGTTTCAGTGAGTGAGTCAGCCTCTTGCAGGAGGGGAAAAATACTAGGGGGGAGAGTGGGGGTTTCTAGGAAAAGGTCTTGCTGAAAAAATATACCAGAAAAGGTTATTTATTTATTTTAAAACGCTATTTCTCTCTCATTCTTCCTCAACTTCCATATCCACCTCTCTCCTCCAAACACATCCCATCTCTCCATCTCCCATGCACCATCCAGACCACCATCTTTACCCGCCGACCCCCACCCCTACCCCTCCACCGACTACCAATCCCAGCACTGTGTTAATCTGGTGCTGGTCTGACGGTCAGCACTTTGAGAGGCAGACAGACAGATTGGCTTTAATCCCCTGAGTGCCACAGATGGAGCGCCGCTACCCGCACGAGCCCACGCACACAAACAAACACACACATATACATACAGGGGTCTTATAAACATAGACATTCTCCCAACCTGCCTTAAAAAATGCACACTCAAACATACTGTACATAACCAAGACATTAATCTGATTTTTTTTTTACACAAATCTTTCAAGTCTTCCATTTTAACTAAATTAATCTTTTAGCATCCAAAAAGGCCAGTTAAATGTCTTGGTCTTGACTTGGTCTTAAACCCTAAATGTCTTGGTCTTGTCTCGGTCTTGACACCTTAATATTTTAGTCTGGTCTAGGTTTTGGAGCACTCTGGTCTCGGGGATTGTCTTGGTCTCGGTTAGTGTGGTCTTGACTACAACACTAATTCCATGTGCTTGTACATATCTTATTATTTCTTAGGATACTCTGAACAATGGTACTTCATGCTCATTGTATTTAGATTTTATTCTATATATCCATCCTTCCTGCTTCTATCTCATGTTCATGAGCAACTGTAACGACCGACCCCCCCCCGAGATGAATTGTACTTCTGATTGTCTGAATCTGAAATAAAAACACAGTAATGATCTCTGGATCTTGATGATGACTTAGCCTACTGTTTTCTGCAGAGTGACTGTACACGCCTGCTTTGCCACGTTTGTGACGTCCAGCTCCTGGTTTGCAAAATGAAACTCCGTGAAAAGTTATTTCTAGATTATCCACATTATGAAAAATAATGAACTCATTATAATTCATATTTATAAGGCTTATTAATAAAAAGCCCCACTCTGCTAGTCCCACATACAAGGCTTTTCTAAGTATTTCCTCCAAATCCTGAAAGAAACGGTTCTTTGAAATGCCGCAATATAATCCTGCCGTTAGATTAGCAAAGGGTTAGCTTTTTTATGCTAATCCGAGAATGAAATGATTTCATGTGTAATTACCTGTGTGAACCCAGAGGGAAGGAGACGAGGAAATATCAGGTATCAGATTCTTTGGTTAAATTGTTCCTGAAACTTTCAAACTCAATACAGCCTGTCGGTTTTTTGACTGCTGTGTGTATGTGACTTCCTGTGTTCCTGCCAGCCTCAAGTGGACACTCGAGGAACTGCAGGATGTTGCACATTCCTCATTGGCTTCAACACTGGAGGTTGCCGCTTGGATAGGACACACAGGTGCTGACAGGAAGTGACCAGAGGAAGAGCACGACATCGACAGCTGATCTTCAGAGTTCAAATCAGCATCAAAACCATCCTAAATATCGGCATCGTCAAAATCATCATGTGTGACAGCGCTAATTAAAACACAACAATCTGAACCGTGACCACCCATAGCATGCGAGTTCAGAGTCAAAACAGCTCAAGGCTCTTCAAGAGAAATTTAAAAAACTGCACAGAGAAAAAGAGAAGTCTCATTTTAACAAAGTGTAATATCATGTCAACAGCATGTTATAATAAAACACCAAACCCAGAGGGGGCATGTCGTGGTGGAGGGCAGAAGCACCAAGCCGGCGTATAAAATAAATTATCGTCCATTCATATTATTCAGCAGCAACGCCATGCAGACTGTTCGTGTCACCCAAACACCTTACTGGGCGAGAGTGTGTGTGTGTGTGTGTGTGTGAGACGACCACAGTAGTTGTGGATCCCATTCAAAACAACAGGATTACAGGCTGCTGTTTGATTAGATGTCAGTGTGTTTCATTGTAATGAGTATAACTGAGGCCCCAGTGACATGGGTGAATGTGTGTGTGTGTGTAACAAATATAGAGGAGGGCATGTCTTTATCCCTTTTAATCAAGGAAGTAGAAGGATGAACTGAAACATTGATGAGGGGAATGATGTTAACCCCTAAAAGGATATTAATTGTAATAAGTGTGTGTCTCTGCGTGTGTGTTTGTGTGTGTGTGTGTGTGTGTGTGTGTGGTAAGGGGGAAGTTTGTGAATATGGATGCAAAACACACAGTCTACTGTAGGAAAAATAGAAATCTTGTTATGAATAAAATGTTATTAAGAGGCAAATAGTTATTGTTTTAATTTCACCAAGAATTTCATTTTGTTTAACGGTGCAACAATAAAAATGTTTCTGTAAACTGAATAAAAAAAAGGATGAAATAGATGCAGGTTTGAGTATGTTTAAAACTTGGGCCACGGGGATGAGTGTTTCAGGACAAACAAGTGAAATATGACTTAATGCAAGATTTAAAAAAAAAAAAAAAAAAAGCATTCATCTGTTAAAAGTACTGACAGTATCATACATTTTCAAGATGAAGCACAACTTAATATCAGCAGGAGGTCAATCCCTGTTAGAAAGACTTCTGCATGTTGATAATAACCAAACATGGTGTTTGACCGCCCTCTAGTGGTGCGTCTCTCATCAAGGTTTGAAGCCAAACACGGTATAAAGGCTGCAGAAGAATGTATTAAATGACTTTATTGATGTGGGATTACAGATCATGTCATGTAGGACAGGGTCAACACAATAGAGCTTCACATTTATTGATCTAATTTTTGATTTATTGATTGATTGATTGATTTAAAACAATTTAGAGTGTCCAATGTTTGATTGTAGGGGAAACTGAAGCACTCGGAGTAAACCCCAAGAAGACAGAGGTAACCGCTGAGTCGCTGACCTCAGAAGTTTGTGGAGTCTTTAGGGAGTTGTTTGGTGTCACAAGGTCAAGGTTGGATAAAGAGCTCAATGAGTGGAGGAGGGTCAGAGATTCAGATGTCAGATCATGGGAGGTCATCATCCTTATTCTGAGAGGGCTTCCCCTGTATGGCAATGATCTTAGCCTGTGGCCCACAGGATGTAGATTTTATGTTGCTGTTATAGGAACGAACAAATGGCATATAATTTGGTTGTTTGCAGTCTGGTGAGTGAGAGGCACCCTCCTGGATGGAAGGCTCTTCCTCTGTAAGCGGTTCATGATCTCGCTTGTATATCACATATTTGTCACTCTTCCTTTAATCAGGGTATCTGCAGGTTTCAGCAAGTCAAATTTAAGACTTTTTAAGACCTTTTTAATGCCACCTTGAATGAAATTTAAGACCGAAAACACTATAAATATAGGCGATGGTTGGGGGATCCTGCTGTATTACAACCCAAGCATAGCATGTGTGTCACTCAATGAGACTCATTCAAGTTTACTTTTTGTCTGTTTATTGAACATAAAGTGATACTCAGTGCTCTCTGGTTCAATAGCTGTACGTACAAGTGCAGTTTAACTGCATGTTTCCGACCAAGTATACAAAAAAATATACAAAAATACAAAATATACAAAAAATATAGTACATTTAGTCAAACAATAGTGTGCAACTGGAAACATCCAACAAAAAAAAACAACTACTGGACCTACTGAACACACACGCATGTCATGATGAGCCTCAGGTGAGCCTCAGTTCTGTGGCTTTAATCTCCAGTTCTGCCTCTTTTTTTCAGCTCACTCAATTTATCAATTTGACTTTGTGATGAGCTGAGCCATCAAGGACTTACCCTCAGCTTGCTCAGCAAACATGTCTGCATCCTTCTCCAGAGAGCCACATACCTCCAGGAGAGTTTGCTTTTTTTAAGCTCAGCGATGTGGTCTTCTGCAGCTTTCCTCTTCTGCCCTTGTGCAGCACTTTGGCTCTTCCTCTTCTCCAGGTCAAGGTGTTCTCTGTATTTTGACCTTGCTGATCCCACCGAGGTCAGCGGCTCCTTAGTGAGAGGGACATTGGCAACCCCCCCACAAACTGCAACATAGTCACACCACCATACTGCTCAGCGTGCTCTTGCTGTAGAAGCTTAAAGAACATCCAATTTACATTGGGTCCATCCATGGAGATAGACACCATTCCTCAGATTCAGCTTCTCCACACACTCCTGAGAAAGACATGAATATGATTATAATGACATGATTGCCAGTGGTTCAGTGTAATTTAACATTCTGTCTGCACACATCCTCAGTTAACATTAACTCTCTCCCTCTTCCTCATCCATCCACTCCCTCTCTCCCTACCCCCTCAGATACTCCCTCTCCCCTGCCCGCTCCCGCTCTCCCGTCCCCTCTATCGCTCTCTCCCTCTCTGTGGCTCTAAATAATCAGGGAGAAATGACTAGCCTACACAGCATCATTCCCTATGTTAGGCCTACCATTATACTGAACAGGCCTGCATCATGACATTGCCAAAATCTGCCAAAATGCATATAAAGTTAACAATTAGTCATTAAAAAAAAAAATATTACTTACTTTGAAGTGGTGCAGTAAATCTTGAGCTGTTGCGTGTCCCATGAATTGCGAGTCAAAGTAACATGAATGCACTTGATCTCCGACCCAATACCGTACGTGCACGTCGAGTTGCTTATTTTTAGTGGCGTGGTTCAAAGTCTCATCGAACATTAAAACAAAAAAAAGACTTGTTGACGCTGCAGATTAGCTCGCTTCTGATGAAAGGCGCTAGTCCAAAACGAGTTATATAGGCCGTCTTGTCCTTTCCAGAAGTAAACATGCACGCCATTTGTGAGTCAGGGAACATCAAATGGAAGAGATCTCCTATCCCCTCATTGGAGTTGTAAGACTGCTGCTTGACCACTGTGTTTAAAATCCACAAAACCTCCGATATCAGTGTTGGTGTCGCACCAAATGCTGCTCTCAGGTTAGTGCTAGTAGCAGCGGGGACCGTTGTCTGCGGCGCTGGCCCCGGGGCAGAGACGCAAAACTGTGATATGGCTGGGGACTGTTGGCTCCTGGCAGCGGTTTTGTGCTTTTCGCACTGCATGTGGCTCTCGACAGACTTAACCCCCATGGTGCCGAGCTTGAAGGTCCTTTTGCACAGAATGCATCTGGCCTCGTCTGGGTTGGCAACAGACGTGAGCCAACTTTGAAAACGGACGTCGTCCAGCCAACTCTCAATAAATTTGCACTTACCCATAGTCGCAGACTAGCTAGCAAGCATGCAGATAACCATTTATATCAGCAGCTAGTAAGAAAGTAGCCTCTCTACATGTCCTTCTCGAAAAGTCCCGCAAGAAAAAAAATTAAAATATATAACATTAAATAGTCCTGCCCCGACAAATTTAAGACCTTTGAGTAATGTATTTAAGACCAGCATATAACATTTTTAATGAATTTAAGACATTTTAAGGCCTTAATTTTAGATACATGAATTTAAGACTTTTTAAGGATGCACGGACACCCTGTAGGAAGTTTTTGGCAAGGATGCCTAGGTTTTTGAACTTCACCTTTAGATCACCTGTTAAAATACAATGTCTTAGGTGATGATTTCAGTCTCTGGAGTAAGCCAAAGACAATAAAAACTAGACAAACAATTTTTGCTCTCCTTACCTCTAGAGTATTTCCAAGAGAGTGTCTCTGAGGGATGAACTACGGTTTCTTGCCCAGGTTTTGAAGAGCCTGTATTCGCCCATCTCCTCAGATACTGTGGTCCCCTCACACACAGGATGTTCTAATAATGGTGACACAGGGATTCAACATTTGCCCGTCCATGGGTGACAAAGGCTTCTTCAGAGCGGGCCAGTTATAATATCGAGCCCTGCAGACGATGTCTCAGCGTGTCTATTTAGGCTGAGCCTGGTCTTTACATATTTGATTACGGGATATAACCGTGTGCATACCTTGAGGATCCCACTCCAGTCATCTCCTGTGCACACTTGGTAGAGTGTGGAGGGCTTTTCCAAAGTTTTTAAAATTGGTGTGCTGATTTAAACCCTGGCATGGATAATCATCAGTGCATTCTGATAGACAGAGGGAAACAAAGGAACAGTCACTCAAGTTTCCACACACTCAATATCAGAGGTGTCAAGTAACGAAGTACAAATACTTTGTTACCCTACTTACCCTAAGTAGAAATTTTGGGTATCTATACTTTACTGGAGTAATTATTTTTCAGCCGACTTTTTACTTCTACTACTTACATTTTCACGCAATTATCTGTACTTTCTACTCCTTACATTTTAAAAATAGCCTCTTTACTCCAATTTCATTTCGGCTTGTTTTCATTCTGGCTTGTCCTCGTTCAAAAAAACACAAAAAAAACCTATCCAGATAAATCGTGCCATCCGGATAGAGTGAATTTGATTGTGGTTGGATGAGAAGTATAAACATATACCATTCCGACACCCTATTGGTTTGTACACTATCCATCGCACCTGCACATGACACAAATCACATCATACTCCAGCAAGGAAATAGCAGACGCATGTGGCCTAGTACGAAGATGTCTGTGGCAGAGACAACCATACAAGGGTAATTGTTACTAAGCCTGCCCTGGGTACACCAATTTTCTTGTCCAGTTTTGTTGTCTTACATCCGTTGCCCTCACAGATTCTAGCAGCTAAGCTTGGATGTACATTTACATTCCAATTCATTATGGCCTTTAGAATTTTTTGGGGAGGTGGGGTAGTGTACTATAGGCCCCAAGCTTTCGTCCTTAATGGCATTTTTTTCCCCTTACATTACTTTTACTTTTATACTTTAAAGAGCCCATATTATGCCCTTTTTGGGGTTCATATATTTAATCTATGTACCCACTAAAGTATGTTCACAATAGCTAAAGTTTTTAAAAAGTGTCTGTTTTCATGTACTGCCGCTCCATGCACCGGCTCGCTTCTGACTCTCTCTCTAAGGCTCTGAAGTGCCCATGTTCAGAGTCCCCACGTGTGCCAAGTCTGATCTGATTGGTGGCCTGTCGGCTCTGCCGTAATTGGTCAGTCGCTCAGCACGGTTCTCGGAAATGTCCCGCCTCTTTTACCATATTGGGAATGCAGCCACTTTGCCTCCGAGGGGAGCATAAACATTAGCACCTTAGCACTACTGTGCTACCGCAGGCTACAGCATATCGTGGGCGTGCTACAGAAGTTAACGGGCGTGCAACATGAGCTGCTAGGCTTGCCTAGCCTAGCCAGTGATCTCACACTGACAATGACGTCACACTCTTTTCGAGGGGGGCTAGAACCGAGCGTTACATGCAGCTAATGCTACAGCTAACAGGAGGACGTAGGAGAAGCCGCGTTAATTATTGCAAATAGATGTGCCTAAACATGCACAGGACACTTGGAAAACACACTAAAGAGCATATAAAACCAGGAAAAGCATAATATGGGACCTTTAAGTAGTTTTGAAACCAGTACTTTTACACTTTTACTTGAGTAAAAAGCTTGAGTTGATACTTTTAAACCCTAGTATCTATACTTCTACCCAAGTAATGAGTGTCAATACTTTTGACACCTCTGCTCAATATGCTGGTTTAAGAAATTCATCAGAGAGGTGTTTAAGTTAGCAGACAATTCAAACCCCCAAAATTAAATGTTCAAACAGCTTTAACTTCAGCACAACCGTGAATGTGATCTGTTGCTCACACATTTTTTTTTCACACTGAAAATCAATGTAAAAAATTTAAATCACAGGCTGATCCAACTAGCGTGAATTCTATCACAACGACTCATAACGGACAGATTGATACCCCTAAAGTTTAACTGACTTGGTTTTACACTGCAGACGTATTTAAATTCCCTTGCAGTTAGCTGATGAGTAAATGTGACTTACACAGCTTTAATGTAGATATCGAAGAGATGTTGCCAGACATCCAATTAAAAATATATTGAACAACATTGATAACAAATAAGAAGTGGAGTAAAGCCCTTACCAGAGGAAAAACTCGTTATATAGGCCTATGTTGCCTACAACTGGTGTCGGCCAGTTAGACTAACGCACACTGTAGTCTACTTGTGTCTACTTATTAATTATAAGTTTGTTTAGAAATAAACAGTGACTTAGAAATAGGCCTACTGTTAAATGCTTGAAAATCAACAGCAGTTTCTGCAAACACATTCTGGAACTTATTTTGGAAACATGGAAACCTGCAAAGTCAAATTATAATAAACTGTTTTCACATCTGCTCTCCAGATAATATCTAGATAATTTCAGGAGGACTGCCCTGGAGATTCTCCTGACCTAGCTGTTCACATATGGTCCTCACACGCGGGAGATTATCCCTGTCAGACTTAATAAAACAACGCGGAAGTATGACAAAGCAACAGAGTCCGCTACACGACGTTATAATGAGAATATTTGCCTTTATATCAATGCTATGTGTAGTCTAATGGAATGACAACATCCACGAAACAGTGGAGAACAACATAGTGACGAACAGAAAACATAAAGCAGCCGTTTAATTACGTGCATGGAGATCGTAGTGGTCGCGTGCAGATATTCTATGCACCGTGCTGCAGTCCCAAATGTCATTTTCCCTCCTATTCATAGCTTTCACGTGACGTCACACTCTTATGGAACTGCCCACCTGGAGGGCAAGAAAGGCTCTCTATCACGGTACGCTACTGAGAAGTTCCTGGTCTCAGTGGCCCCCTACGTGTTTTTATCTGTTTTATTTTTTACATTTTTAAATGAAATACAGTTATTCTTTAATGTGATACACTAACCGTCGAGGAGACAAGCTCAAGTTTTGCTTCAACAGAATTTAATCTGAGAAAAAAAACAAAAAGGAGGACGTTTGTGGATTAATGCAGTTAGACCCTCCGTGGCCCCTGTGACTGGAAACATCGGACTTCTCATCCTGACATCAATTATAGTGTTGACTAAATTTAGATATTCCTGCCGTTAACTCAAATTACTGCCCCAGAACACTAAAATTGACAGCTGATACTATCCAGATACTATCGCTAGCTAACGCTAACTAGCTAACGCTAACTAGCTAACGCTAACTAGCTAACGCTAACTAGCTAACTAGCTAATGTTAGCTAATTAGCACTCACCGATGCTTGAGTGATGAGGAATTTGTTGCCATTCACATCTTAAACAGCAGCATTATCCTCCCAGACCGATCAATAATACATAACACAGCCTGTATGTTTGTAGACTTTCATCCTACAGCGATGTAAGGAGAGGGATTCTCCTCTAAATATCAGCAATATCACTGGTGTTTCAGTGAAAAGAGTAACCTGATGACTTTCAGACAAATGTGACTTAACCCTTCTATTGTGTTAGGGTCATTTTTGACCCGTTCTCAACTTCAGATATGTAAAAAAATGCCTTTTATTTTTTTTTTATTGGCACAAGATTTTATGATATCCTCAGAAAAAGCTTTATAAACACACGAAACAATTTTTTACCGTTTAAGTCAATTCTGAAGGTCTCTTAACAAAAAAGTGACATCTGTGGTGCTACGGGTCAAATATGACCCGGCAGGAAAAAGTGGCTGTTGCATGCATCCTTTAAGTTGTGGGTAGCTCTATGGATCAAATCTGTCTCAAAGAAGATTCATATTTGACTCTGCACACCTCCCCACCCCTCCCTTGGTGGGAACAATTATTTTCCCATAGTATGGACTTGTACTCTCAATCCACCTGGCATCCTCCCCCTGCGGGAACACAACTTTTTCCACAGAAAATTGAAACATGTTAACCAAAACTGAAAATCAGTGTTTCACGCACACACACAAACACACAAACACATGCTTCACACACTTTCTTTTGCTCCACATTTTTTTTTCTCGTAGCCAGGTGTCATCTTGAGAAGGAGGGGCATGAACAACATTATACAGAATTCTCGCGCAATTGGTATCTATAAATAAGGCTTGTTTGAGTTATTATCAATTTCATTGTGCTGTAGCATGCAGTGTATTTCATCATGAGCAAGAGGTTGACTATCTATGAGGCCATTGACCATATCTTTGGTCATGAGAGTGATACAGAGGACAGTCTGAAATTGAGGAGGACGTGTCTGAAGATGAGGATGCCGTTGAGTATGAGCCTGAACACGATGAAGATTAATCTGATGAAGAAGTGGGCCCAAATGAGACAGAAGCTCAACGGGAGGTGTTCTTATCAAAAAAAGGTGACATATCATGGTCTTCCATCCCTTATGACAGCCAGGGCAGAGCACCAACTGAGAACATCCTCAAAATGACCCCGGGGCCAATGCTGTGTGACATGTACAAGACATCAAGACAACATTTGAGTTCTTCATTCCAGCATCTATTGAGAAAATACTGCTTGACATGACCAACATGGAAGGGAGAAGGGTGTTTGGCAACAGCTGGGTGGAGGTAGACAAAACACACATGGACGCTTATATAGGGCTGCTGCTGCTTCTTGCTGGGGTGTACAGGTCCTGTAATGAGGCTACTGCTAGTTTATGGGATGCTGAGTCAGGCCGGAGTATTTTTCGTGCCACCATGTCTCTTCAGACCTTTCATGTGTTATCAAGAGTTATCCGATTTGACAATCGAGAAACAAGAGTTGCTCGCCGTGTAAATGACAAACTTGCTCCCATTAGGGAACTGTGGGACAAGTGGGTGGAGCGCTTGCCGTACATCTACAATCCAGGGCCAGAGGTAACCGTTGATGAACGGTTAATCGCTTTCCGAGGTCGCTGTCCCTTCAGGCAATATGTCCCAAGCAAACCTGCAAAATACGGGATCAAGATCTGGGCAGCCTGTGATGCAAGAAACAGTTATGCATGGAACATGCAAATATACACCGGGAAATCTGCTATGGGGGTGCCAGAAAAGAATCAGGGCAAGCGGGTGGTGTTGGATATGACAAAGGGTCTTCGAGGGCACAACATAACGTGGGACAACTTTTTCACGTCATATGCCCTCGGACAAGAACTGCTGCAGAGAAAGCTGACCATGGTGGGAACGGTTAAGAAGAACAAACCTGAGCTTCCTCTTGCACTTCTCGGAACAAAAGACAGGGCCCTTCTCTCCTCCAAGTTTGCGTTTACTGAGACGACCACAATTGTGTCATACTGTCCCAAAAAAAACAAAAATGTCACTGTGATGTCCACTCTCCACAAGGACGCCGCTGTGAGCAGTAGGGAGGACAAAAACAAAGGAGGAGTCGACAATCTCGACATGGTCACTGGTACATACACATGCAAAAGGATGACCAAAAGGTGGCCAATGGCTGTCTTTTATAACATATTGGATGTCTCTGCATACAATGCATTTGTTGTTTGGACTGAAACAAATCCGGGAAGGAACAGTGGTAAACCTAACAAAAGGAGGCTTTTTCTGGAGCAGCTAGGGAGGTCTCTGGTGAATCCCCACATTGAACGTAGACAGCGGCTTGAAAACGAGTAGGATATTGCAAGTTTAAAGTTCCATGGGACCATACAAATTCAATTTAAACCAGTCTTTGCATGGATATGATTGCATAATAACTTAGTTATAAGGTGAAAAACAATATTGGATGAGAATGATTGTTTTTAGAGTATTTTAGGCTGATTTAAATCATGGGTCAAATTTGACCCGCTAACACAAAAGGTGTGTACAACTTTCTAACACATTAGAGGGGTTAAAGTGTCCTAACCAATGCCTCTTTGTTCCATTTTTGTATTATCATCAGAATCAGGTTTTATTGCCAAGTACATTCACACATAGGCCTACAAGGAATTTGACTTGGTGTACTGGTGCTAAACAATTAACAAGGAAATAACGCAGAACTAGCAACAACTTAAATAGTACAGTATAAGAAGCTATTACAATATATACAATAGAATTTAGAAATGTAAAATATAAAAAATAAAAAGCAAAATGTACAAAAGGTGCAATGTAGGAGCTGTGTAGTAGACTATGAGAAAACATCTTACAGTGTATGTAACCTACTCACAAAGTGCATGTAAAGAAAATATATGTCAAATGGGCAGTAATGTAACGCATAAAGAACAGTTTCAGCATTCACATTACTTTGATGTTTTTCTGACTGTGGGGCTGATGAGAGTCTGGGTTATGTGGGAGGAGGGGGGAGGGCAGGGTCATGTCAAAATTACCTATGAGATATGTTTTAATGAAAGCTAAACAAATAGGCTTTCATTAGGACACGTAACGTACGACAACCAGACTCACTCGGCTGACAGGCACCAGTTAACATGGTAACTCTTTTAACCGGCACGGACTTTGCAGTTTCTAGCGACATAAATAGTGTCCCGTGTGCTGTTAAAGTATCGCAAGTGCCCCAAACTCAAAGTTTATCTTAATATCTTACTTTTGCTATGGTTGGCAGGTGATGTAAACATGTGTCGTTTATAGGAGATGTTAAATTAAAAGCCTATGCTGCAGTTCCATAGGGTTTTCAACGGTGGCCGTTACTTGCCTGGGCGTTTTTTGCCCTCCAGCCTTCCGCGCTGGTGACATCACTGAAAGCTATGAATATAAACGTCATTCTCTTTCTATTGGCTTGAGGTGAATTCTCCGGAGAATATCCTGCCGCGTTCTCACATCAGCTCACTTGGACTTTCTACTGAAAAAATACTAGGGGTCTGACCGGAGAAACTGCGGGTAAAGTCTGTGCGAAAAATTTTCGTATGGTTTTAATGTTAATGTTTATAATCGATGTAAATATGTTGGCCTAATAGGCCAATTGTATGAATTGTTTTTTTACAGTGATTTGGCAATCACACCACTGATTTGTTTGTGCCAATAAAGCACATTTGAACTTTAACTTAAATAATAATATAGGCTATATTAAAAAAAGACTTTCATTTTATTTTTATAAAATCTGTGACAGGTGAAAAGAAACTTTCAATGGATCAATCCAAGTCCCTGTTTCTGGACCTGGGAATTGTCAGCAGATTTTACTGTATAGTTTTTTAAATAATTAAAGGTAAAGTCTGCTCAAACAGCATTGAGACACTTTGATATTTTATTGATTTTGATTATTTTATTTTTGAAATATCTGTGATAGGTGACAAGAAACTCAATAGATTCTTGTTCCTCATGTCCCTGGCTGTGGTCCTGATAATATTCAGCAGATTTTACTGTATATTTTTTGAGATAATATAAAGTTGAATTCCACTGAAATTGCATTAAACACAGCAGCAACCAGATGTCTTTGGCATGACTGATGAAAACGAGGGAAATAAAGACGCTCCTCATGGGACATGTTACATACAGCTGCAGGTTGAGTCAAACTCCCAGGACTGCTTTTAAGTCACAACCTGTCTCTGGACAGTAGAGGGCGACAGAGTACCTCAAGAGAACGACTATGAAGAATCACTAAGACTGCTGATCCACCACTCTCAGTTTAAAAGTCGACAAGCTCAGCTCTCTTTGAATTCTTTAACTGTGAAGAAGCTGCAGATGGTGTTGAGACTGATTTGATTAGATTTTTTAAACTGCACACCGATCATTAATGTTTTAATGAGCAGTGTTTAGTCTTTATGAAAGCAGGAAGGTTTAAAAACAAGAAACAATCATTTACACCACAGACTATGAGCAAGAGGCGATTCTAGAGTCTGTCGGGCCCTAGGCAAAAGTTAATTATGGGGGCCCTCCCACCAGCGATCAGCAGGGCAACCAGAGTGAATGTTGTCAGATGGGGCCCCATTAGGGAGGTTTCCTACTGTCATTGCAAAATTTGCACATTTTGGGCTGCTGCGATTCAAAGTTTGTCAGCCCTCTGGGCCCCCCTACTGGTCAGTTGCCTGCCTTGCCTGTTGACAAGCAGCGCCTCTGCTATGAGCTGAATGAAAGAAAGAAGAAAGACGGTGTTACCTGCTCTCTGTGATCATCTGAGCGCTTATAGGTTGTGAAAATGTTTATATGTCAACATCAGTTTAGTTTTCCTTCACAGAAGGAGGAAGAGGGGCCATGTCTCTGGAGGAGCAGCCGCCATGCTGTGCTGTACGTCTGGATGTCCTGGAGGATCCAGTCCCTGCAAACAGTGTATCAACTCATATTAGGACTAGTCTGGATCACCAGTCTCCTCCTAAAACAGTGAAAAATAATAAACACCTGAAGCAGTTCAGGTTCACTGCTTTAAACTTTTGAAGCTTCACGACTCTGCGGACCTCATCAGAGAGCTGATGGTGACCTCCAGCCAGGTACAACAGACAAACACCTGAGAACAAACAGAAAGAGAGAGAGTGTGTTTATAGGTGTTTCAACAATGTTTGTTTGGTGTGTTTAATCTCAGACTGAAGGTTGGTACAACCTGGTCAGGCAGCAGAGGAAACAGATGAAACCGGCTTTCTATTGGACACCTTTCAGGAAGTGTCTAATGTGTCCACAGTACAAATGGATTTGAGCTTTTATAGTCTTCTGACTACTCAAAGTGCTTTTACACCGTATGTCACAGCTACACATTCACACACTGATGGCAGAGGTTGCTATGTGAAACCCATTCATACACCGCTGTTGAAGCAGCGGGAGCAACTTGGGGTTAAGTGTTTTTCCCAAGGATACATCGGACATGTGGCTGCAGGAGCTGGGGATCGAACCCTCGACCTTCCGGTTGAAAGACGACCGACTCTAACAACTGAGCCACAGCTGCCCATGCAGCCCATAAATAAAGATATTTTTATATTATTTGTTTTCATTGGGAACAGATACTGAAACGACAGATGTCAGATTCCTATGATGACACAGGAAATGGATATGCGATATCAACTAAATGTTACATCTTCATCCTGTGTTCCTGTGGTTCAGAGCAGAGGATTTTAATACGGCTTGTACTGTACCCCAAATAATCCCTCCGTCTTTTTCTACGTCTAATTTACTAGTCACAGCTAGAGTTAAAAGCACATATTTTAGTTGACAAAAAAAGCAGAGAAACAAAAGATAGAGAACAAAAAGATGCAACAAAAATAGAATCATTGTTACACAACAACTTGGCAGCGGTTAGGTAATCAGCCGTCGTTTGTGCTCTTTCCAGGTGAGTGCTAGGACTCAAAGTAATTCATGAAATGACAGGGGAGCGCAGAGACGGGCTGAACAACAGACGCATTGTGTTGGACAGAGATTTAAAGCTGAAGAGGGAGAGCCTGACAGCAAATGGAGTGAAGTATTTGGAGGGGCTGCAAGTCTGCCAGGTATTCATTCTGTTTAACCTGTGTCAGCTTTCACCGATGGGAACAAACAGCCCGACCGGCTCAGAAAGCAGAGAAGAGACTGTGCTTGAGGATCGGAGGGGAAGCGTAGGAATCTGTGCTTGATTCAAAAGCAGACTCGTGGGCCTTCTTTTCTTTCTGACACTGTGTATCTGTGCTGTGCTTTGGTCAAACTATAACATGAATCAAGCACCAGAGGAGGTTTGTGACCCTGTATAAACCAGCTCTCTCAGAGTGCTCCGTTTTGGTGTGTGTGTCTCTTTAAATGCAATGAGCCCCCCCCCGAGTTTTCCTGGTAGACATCACTCCTTCGTTAGCGAGAATAAAAATGGCAGACCTGCGCAAAAGTTTTGCTCTAGACTGGGGGTGGAGTCCATGGGTGGAGATATCAGGGGAGGGGAGGTTTTTTTTTTTTTTCCCAGAATCCCACTGTGACATCACAAGGAGAGCAAATTTGGTATGGAGCATTTTTGTCTGTGTTGTAAGACTTAAGCAGACCACAAACAGAGGACTGGATGGGTTTATTTCACATTTTGTGGGTCTGTAGACACTCAGGTTACCCAAATATATGTTCAAAAACACTGTACAAGTGGATTCTTCATAATATGTCCCCTTTAATAAACGTTACTATATTATTGCAAAACCAATAAAATATGCACACTTCCCATGTAAAAGCACAAAGACAAAATAGACAAAGGGATGGAAAGCCATGGCACTAGAGTTGATACCTTTGTGCTGCTGAAGCATTGGTCGGATAAACATATGGACCAATCAGTAAAGAGTGACTGGCAGAGGGAGTGAGTGAATGCGGAGTAGGGAGTGGATGCATAGATAGATTGCTTACTTGACCTGAATTTCAATGCTTTCACAGACCTGGCTGATCATTCTTATGGTGCCAGTGAAGTCAGAGCACCGTGTGTGTGTGTGTGTGTGTTCCTTGCAGGTACATCTGTGGGAGTGTACGTGCGTCATCCTACACGGAGATTGATGACTATTGATTGTGATCTGTTTGGTTTTTAATTTCTATATTTTTCATGCAGCCGTGGTTAGAAAAAAACTCAAAACAAATCATTTTTTTTGGCCTAGATGTCGATTTATTTTCATGATGAACCCCCGCTGGAATATTCATGTATTCAAATCAAAAGCGCTGCTCTTTGAACTTGATTTTTTTCCGTGCTGCTGATGTATTCATATCGTTTATTTAAGTGTGGTTTGATGCACCGTTTTCATATCCCCAAATGTTGTTTATAACTCATGAATTTTTCATTTTACGTTAATGGAAAAGTGAACCATGCAAAGGCTTAAAGTTTGAGGTCAAAAACAGACACGCACTATTCTGTGCAAACTGCAAAAACTCAAATCCTACCAAGTGTATTTATCTCAATACAGTTATTATAACCCGTATTTATCTGACAAGTCCAAATAAACATCTGGATTCAAGATGAAAATAAGGCCTTGCTCACTATACAATTCTGGAATTCACTTATCAGACGCTTTTATCCAAACCTCAGAGAGTAAGAACAACACAAGCAAGGATCTAGAGAGGACGGAACAATGTCAGGAAGTTCAAACAAACAGCTTTAAGTCTGATGTTCTCCTTGTGATGTCACAGTGGGATTCTGGTATAAAAAAAAATACCCGCCCCTCCCCTGGTATCTCCACCCATGGACTCCACCCCCAGCCTAGAACAAAACTTTTGCGCAGGTCTGCCATTTTTAATCTTACTAGCGAAGGAGTGATGTCTACTGGGAAAACTCAGGGGGGGGGGGGGCTCATTGCATTTAAAGAGACACACACACCAAAACGGAGCGTTCTGAGAGAGCTGGTTTATACAGGGTCACAAACCTCCTCTGGTGCTTGATTCATGTTATATTTTGACCAAAGCACAGCACAGATGTTTCATTTAGACCACAGGAGACTGTTTGAAAAGGTGGAGAAGGGGGATAATATGTCCTCTTTAACAACAAAATAGGAAGTATAAGTCCCATAAAATCAATATAATGGAGTACAGCTCCTGACTTCTATATTTGATTTGTTTTCTGATTCACCATCAAACACAAAGTTCGTTGATATTAAGTGTTAAAATCAAAAGATCACAAACGACTCTATCAATACAATAAGCACACACAAAAAAACTGCCAAAGGAACGAGTAAACTTTACTTATGGAGTGTCTTGAAATAAGATGCATTTTTTGATTTGGATAGGGACATCTCTTTTTAAGACACTCAAGTAAAATGAAGAGCTAATAGTAATAGTGTCATTATGCCATCTCAAGCAACCCCACCCCCTTTAAATCCATCATATTCATGCCATTTGCTTGCTATGTTGTCAGTGAGTAGCAGAGATAAACTGGCATCATTAGACCACAGTGAGTGGAAGGCTTCAACACTTATGAACAAATCATTTCGCCCACTCCTCTGCAATGCTCATCACAATGACTATTTTATTTCTCATAAGCTGGGAAAGGCAGAACCGCTTCCCCAGGCTTGTTAGAAGAAGAAGTCTGAGGTTTCCTAATAGCTGCTCCCCTGCGGCTTCCCACGTTTTACTCTGAGTTGGAAGTGACGGCCCTGTGGGGAAGCCATTAGCCACTGGCTGTCTCTCTCGTTCTTTCTCTCAACTCCCACCTCCTCCTCCTTTTTCTGCAGGGATACGTACACTTCACATCACATTCACATATGTGCATGAACAAACTGCTGTAGCTTTCCTGAGACCATTAGTGGCTGTCAGGGTTGTTTTGCTTTGACCTGTTCCCATCAGGCCAGCGGAGGCCGTAAATGTCTACAGACTTGGCAGGTGGGCCATTAGTGGGCAGTCATACTGGGCCAGTTGCTTAAATATGGACAGTCACTGGGAGGGCAACTGGAGGGCACAGAGTGAGAACCAACAAATAACTTAATAAATGCTTAAAATTTGCTGACTTCACATTTGGTAGACAGCTTAAAAATGAATCAGTGCCAACAGGATGTTGCGAGCCTTTTGTGATTGTTGCGGCCTCAAATCCCAATTTGGCGGCAGCTCAATCAATCATTATTTTTATAGCACCAATTTATAATAATTGTGGTTATCTTGAGGCACTTTACAAAAGAGCAGGTAAAAGGCCTGAAAAATGGGATAAGATGCAGAAAGGATTTCTCCTTTGTATTCCTCGCGTTCCTGTTGTCCACACTTCCTTGCCACTGTGGTGGAGGTCGGAGCAGGCCGTGCATGAAGGAGGATGGTGGTGGTTGTGGGGACGACACAGTCTGATGGTGGAGGCTGGGCGTCAGGTGGTAGCAGTGCCAGATCACCCCGCCGTAGGTTGGGGGAGCGCCGTCTACTCAAGAGCCTGGTAACATCTGGTTTCCTTGGCAACGATAAACATGTCGTGTCTGTCATGGTGGCAGCTACTACAAGACTCGTCCTGTTGCAACTATAAAATTACGGATTTCTCAGGCTTTGATAACTGTTGGAAATATAATGTAGGTAATCAATTTCACATGCAACTGCTGGAGTTAATATGACGTCTGTTCTCTCATCTTTTGTACTCATTACAATGTGTGTGTATGTGTTTTGGGCATGTGTGTGTCTCTGCACATGAGCACAAAATCACCACCTTGTGTTTTTTTTTTTTTTTTTTTTTTTTTTTTTTTTACACACGGCTGTTCTAATTTCCATTGACAGAATCAGTTAATATTTTGATGAACAGCATGCCGACTCCACCCACACACTGCGCAATTATACAGCAACAATTATCTTGTAGGGAGATGTCACTCAGCCAAACATATCAAAAGCTAGCAGAGCATGCTTTAAGAAGGAGACCGCAATAGACTGTAAAATGCTGATACACCTCTGAATTGAATCTATTCACATAATGTGCATTGAGCACACACACACACCCACACACAAATACATAGCCTTACAAAACCTGGGCTGGGCACATGCAGACACAGGGGCAAAGATAGATAGATCTTGTTCCTAACTGGAGGATACCTCTACCTGAGTGCTCAGGTGTGTTTGTAACCAATGGACATAGCAACACTGAGCTTCACCGTTTCTGGAGGCCCCACCCAGCTGAGCAGACAAAGCAGACGACCCTCCCAGCTCCACCTACATGCAAACACCAGACACCTGAAGGACTGAGAGACAAGCGAGCAGACTGTCCGGCAGAGGGGTCGTCACAGGCTGCAGGTGTAGAATGATTGACATATTTCTCAGCTATTCATGATGCTTACAGAAAGCCAGTCGTTCTGCAATTGGTTACGTCACCATGCATTTAGCCGCCCTGACCACAGCCCGCTCTAGACTATTTCTTGTTCACCTATATGAGCGCTGGCACATGGTGCAGCCATCATGCACACATCAACTTATTTAATTATCCCATAGGATTGAACTCTGTTAATAAGAGACATGCTACTCAAACAAATACAAATCACATGCACAAACTGGACCTGCATTTATGGAGAGATGTCAGAATGGGCTGCTCAAGGAGCGCACCTGAGCTGGTGGGGGTTCGGTGCTTTGCTCAAAGGCACCTTGGCAGCACTCGTGGAGTGACCTTGCACCTCTCCAAAAAAAGGATCAATTTCTATACTTTGCTTCCCGACATCCAAGTCCCTACAGACTGCATTACTGCCGCCCCACGGAGTTAAAAGCAAGCACATCCCCAGCCTGCCGTTTCAACACCGAAAAAAAAGTTTCTCTGAATCTTTTAAACATGCTTGTAAAAGAAACACACACACAATAATACAACATCCTGTAATCGGTGCTCGTGCATCAGAGGGATTCATTAACTCACTTTTTAAAAAAGGCCTACAACTCTCATCATCACGTATAAAGAGTGCTCCAAATATTCCCATCTCCTCCTCATCTCTCCATGTAAGACAGCAACTGTACACACTGTACGAGTATTCCCGTTAGACAGTTGAGACTTTTCAAAGTGTCAGCTACATAGCACCAGATGAATAATGCAACAGAAATAAAGGGCTTTTTTCTGCACGGCAGCTATGCGAGCTATGATACATCAGATGTAAGTAGTAAACTGATGCTAACCTCAAAATGTTTGCGCAGCTTGCCATCTCTGCTGAGTGACTTCTGAATGACTCCTCACGACAATGACCCTTGTGTTGTGTTGATTATAACGGGTTCTTTGAGTGTTTAAATGAGTCAATGAATGATGTGTGTTCAATAGATTTAATGCAAATAGCTCTGCTGGATTTGCTCTCGCTGCTGCTGGAGATTAATGTATGTACATTAAGGTTATAAATAGATGTTAAATTAAGGTTAATATATTATACATTTCATATCCTGTCACATTTTTCCTTTCCTTTACCATTACCAGCTCTCCCCCTCCTCATTTCTGCACTCTATAACCTTCTCCTGTAAATGGCACATGCAGGTCTGCTCTTTTAATGTTTAAATGCGGCACACACGCCATCATTTCCGTTCACGTTCTTCTCTAATCTCTCCCTCCCTCCGTCTTTGTCAGCAGAATATTGAATGTAGCCTGTGGTGCATATCAAGCACACATGCAGCTCCAACACACACACGACAGAAAACGAGCGCGAGCGAGAGAAAAAAGGGAGACGGGTGATTCAAAAGGACTCCGGGATCGAGCTGTGAATCATGAATAACTAACAGCATATTCATATTCTGGCTGTTTGTTCACGGTGTCATCAATCATGACTGTGTCTTTTTGCTCCGCTGCAGCTTCATTAAGCCGATAATGGACTCTGGGCTGCACGTCAAGCAGGCGAGATCTGCCTCTATTCAAACTCTGATTAAATAACCTCTCTGAGCAGACAAACCCACTCCACAGTGCGTTACGTCTCGTATCATTTATCTGATGAGCGCTTTTCATTGCTGTACTCGCTGGCTCACTGCACACCACGGCGGTTCACGACTTCAGACATAAGCGCCCCTTAATGTCACAATTTTTATGGTTAACGTGAATCATGCAATATTGTTTTATCCAATTAGGAAGATTTTTCCTCGGTACTTGATTTTAGAGTCCTGCAGGGTCAAACTGCATGGGAACACATTTTGCCCGGGCCATTTTGATTTGGATCGGAAGACTCTTTCCAGTTTCTTTAGTCCTTCCTTTTTTCCCCCTAAAGCTAAAGGCCAGTTTCCTTATGTCTTCCAGCCAGCGCTTCCTCCTACTCCCCTTTCCTTTTCTCTCCTATAGACAGATACTTCCTCTTCATTTTTCTTGGTTGACTTTGATTGAATAACTTTGGTTTTCACACAAATAATGTAGGCAACGGAAACGAGAGTAAGGGCTTTCAGATGGGGCCCCCTAAGGCAGATTTCCTACTGTCATTGCAAAATTTGCACATTTTCGGTCACTGCTTTGGTTTAAGTTTGTGAGACCTTAGGGTTCCCCTACTGGTCTGGGGCCCAAAACAGTTGCCTGCCTTGCCTGATGACAAGTAGCACCTCTGATTACGGCAAGGGGCAGTATGCACATAGTTGGTTTGCAAATCCGCTAAGAATGAGAAAGAAGAAGAAGCAACCATTGCAGAGTCCATCCTACTAACTGTGGATGTTTTTGTTATTTCTGAGACGCCAACAACGACCCTCTTCCTACGTCCACATCTACCCTGCAGCTCAGACGATGAAATGGTTCCCCTCATGCATGAATACAACAATTCTTCGTCCACTTCCTTGTTTGAGCCATGACCTGAAGTACACATGACTCGTAACCTGAAACCACCTCTTCAAGCCAACTCGGGCCCGGTGTCATAGTTAAGGTACTTTTGGATACGATCACATGTTCATGGAGATTGTATTTATTTCTCAATCATGCACTTTCGAAACAGGATTGAATTATCAATCATTTTGAAAACCCCGAGGGTAGCTTGCAGAACATTTTAGGACTTACGTCTAAACATATAGCTCGACTGTTGTGAGGACCCTCGGGATCGCCCCGGAGCACTCAACTCACCGCTTGATGGGCGTATATATACCCACTGAAAAGTGGGCTTGTTCCGATTTTCTCCTGGACTTCTCAACCCACCCTCTATATCGACGTAGCCTCAATGAATGCACCTGATTGGATAAACTCACGTCTAGTCCCTGGACTCATTTACATAGAATAGAGCTCTGGTCTATTCTTGTCTTGAATATCGCAGCAACAATCCAATTTGCTCTGCTTGACTGCCACTCTCCATAGGAAAAGAATAGAAAGTGTTAAGACACAATCTGTCGTCAGAACCAGTGGAGCCTCATGGTAAAGCGCCATCAACCTGGCTGCAGCTGGTGATTTATTTTGAACTTGTCAGATTGCCGGCCCGAGCCTGGTACCATGCAAGTCAATGATTGAATTGCTGTTTATAAAAGCATTAAATCTGTTATTGGGAAACCTTTTCATAATCATAACCTATCCGTCTGTCTTCTTCTGTTGCCCGCCTCCAACCAAACATCCGGACCCTTTGCTCTTTGAGGTGATAAGCTGATTAGAAAGACAACCTCGTGTCCAGAGAGGCACGCAGTAGGAGGTCTGGTGAAGCCGAGCCAAACCTCTGTCTGAAAAACAGATTGCTTCTACCGTCTACCAAAACTCATTTTTTTGAGATTACCAGATTTAAGCCATTCTTTTTTTGTATCTACAAGCTTTGGCTTTCATAGATTATCCCAAATCTCAAAAAGTAAAATGCTCTGTGATAATAAAAAATATTCTCCCTGGCAGTTTTCAAACCTTTATTCTTAACACGTGTGTGAGCAGGCCTGGTTCTACGAGGGTGTAAAAACAATCAATGCCCCCTCATTTGAATGGATGCAAAAATGACAACAGTGACTCACATGGTGTTTACAACATCCGTGATCTGACAGGTCATGACAGGTGCATGTGACCTGTCCGTTAACCAGTTGCCACACGCAAGACCCGTAACACCTGTGCTATTTTTCATCACTGTTGCCGGTCACTGTAGCTGCTGCAACCCCTTTAATTCCAGATGCACCTCAAGTCATTTTGTTCTCGAACCCGGGCTGTGTGTGAAGGTTAAAGGCGCCTGACGGACGATCACACAATATCTCAACAGTAGGCAACAGTACCTTGTGACACGAAGCTGAAGACGTAAACGAGGAGGCAACAGGTGAGTCTATCCAAAGGGACAAAGACAGAAGACGGGTCAGAGGCTGGCAGAGTCGAAAACATAGCTCATCAATCCAAGGGGGTTGAAAGGGCAGGAAAGTTTTGCATCAGGGCTAAGAAAAATCTGGCAATGTGTAGGTTAAAAGGAGAAGCTTTTATACTGGCTTGATTGCTGCTGATGAGGAGCAGCTGTGTGCACAGGTGAGCAGAGGTGAGCTTGATAAAGTGGGCGTGGCTAGCAGGCAGAGTGGAGCTAGGTGAGTGGAAAAGTACTGAGTGAGCAGAGGAGCAGAACTGTGACAGTTTGAAAAAAATGTACCACGGACATGTTCTGTACATAATATAAAACACATAATCTGAGGTGATAAAAATATAAACTTGATGTATGTTGTTGTTTTTCTTACCCCCAATATAACCATCCCAGCCTCTCTCCGCAGCTTAATGTATTTATTGAAACATGTTAGTCTGACAGTCACCATCTGGAGCTGTCACCAGGGGTAGGGGTTTCTCATCACTGCCGTCCGTCTATCGCTGAAGCATCCTCGCCCCAGAAAACTCCCAAAGCAGACTGTAAAAAGCAGCGAGATCTGTTCGCGCTGACTGGAAGTGACGTCAATAAAAATCCCTCTGAGACAAACTTGTGATTTTGGGTTTTTATACTCAACACTGACGTGACTTGTCAGTTCACTTCTGCTTCTGCACGTACACACACAGAGCCTTTTTCACACAGCAGTGGTGAGGCAGCTGCAGCTAATGAAACGAAGAAAGGGTAAATTTGACAGCTATGTGCCAATTAGCAGTAATACCGACTACCGCCATTATCTGTGACTCATTAACAAACCTAAATCAGACTATGTAACTAGTTAAGTTTAATAGCTGCAGCTGTTTTTGATCCCTTTACAAATAAATGTTTGACTCATCAATATGCCTTCATGTCATATCATACAGACAGTGACTGCACACATCTGGCTCACGTCAGCATCACTATTGGTGAAAAGAACTGCAGGAGTCTTCAACACGCTGTGGCAGGGTGGATATTAAAGGGACAGTTCAGGATTTTTGAAGAGGGGTTGTATGAGGGATGAATCAAAATCAAAGGCTTGATTCACAAAAGGAATGTGTGGATTTTGTGCACGTTGAAAAGGTGCGAAGGCCAAATCTGATTTTATGTGTTACATTCGTACGGTGGCCGGTGGGGTCACACACTCAGCAACTGATGAAACGACATACATTGATACACAGAAAAACGCGCAGCATATATAGAAACGCTACACATTCAAAAGCAAATGCAAACTAGCACAACAAATGCAAAGGCTGAAACGCACTGCAAAGACACAAACGTGCTGCAAAAGAAACAAACGTGCTGCAAATAGGCAAAACAACTGCATAAGCATCAAACACGCTGCAAGTACAGAAACGATACTTAAGTCAAAACACACACAACCAGAAAACAACAGCAAACACAGAAACGCTGCAAGTTCAGCCTTAAACTGAAGTGCTCCAGGCCTGTAGGGGCGCTGTGGAACTGTTTATTTACGGGATAGAGTAAGAGAGACAGCTAGGAACAGAAAGTTATGTTTAGATAAGGAAGTTGTATTGTTGAAAGACACAGAATAACTTCACTGTTACCGAAACGCGGAGATAAAGCGAGTCCGACCAGGATTTTGAGCGTTTGACCCCTACCGGCCACCGTACATTTGTGTGTCTTAATCATGCATCAGGAAATGCACACTCTACTCTAGGGTATTTACATGTTTTATGTGCTGTTTCTCTAACACTTATATGTGTATCTAGTCTGTCTACAAACCCCTCCAATGATGAGAAAAGTCCATCCTCTCCGTCTTTTGCCTGCTCCATTCAGAGAATGTGTGCTCAAACAGGCTGTTTTCCCTTCATGACATCACAAAGGGCAGTAACCCCTCCCCCAGGTGGGTGACACTCCCACAGCTAGGTGTTTGTTCTGCCCTCTGAGTCTGCCTTCTCACCATAAACAATAGGACATGGAGCGAGAAAGCCAGAGTCACCCAAGCCCTTCCAGAGAGGGGGCGTGGTCAGACACAGCTCATTTACATTTAAAGGTACAGACACAGAAACAGCCTGTTCTGAGCAGGGCTGAAATAGAGGGGTTTATAGACATGATCAAATACAAGATCAGAGTGGATTTAGAACAAGAAACTTCACACACATGTTTTGGGGAGCTCTGAGACTTATTTACACTTTTTAAAAAGGAGGAGAATATGTAACTTTTAAAGCGGACCATAAGGATGGTGCACTGGTGTTTTGTGTAAAGTCTGTTTGAGACAGATTTTAAAAAAGAAAAGAAGAAAGGTGATGACTCTGGTTCTGCTGTACTCCTCTGACTGCTGATACCTATTTCAACTGTCCATCATGAGTCCAAAAATTTATTAAAAGTGTGATTCTAAATTGGTACTCTTTTAACTAAAATATACACCAAAAAATAGTCAAACATGATAAAAATAGCTCGTTTAAGCTGCAGCTTCTTTTATCTGGGCCGACAACAATGCCAGCGATGTCTACTGCTGTTGTGTGAATGCAGAATAAACTCCCTGAATCCGGTGAAGGGATCCAACGTGTAGGCCTACTGAACTTGTGAGTGATTAGAGACACATCATAGACTTAGTGTGTGAAAGCACAGCTGTTAGTTATACCCTGGGGTAAAGAGGCTTACTATTTAGGCTTAAAATAGGTCTTTTACTCTTTTTGAATCACTGAAAGCAAAAACTACGACTGGCCCTGTAGACCGGCTTGATATACTGAGCGTTTTTTAACGAGTGACTCGAGTCATGTCGATCCTTATTGAGTTCTCATCTTTAGTCGCAAAGCATCAACAGCGAAGGGGATTTAACAATCAAGCACATATTAGTGTTCTGAAGCACAAGAGAGCTGCTGTGTGTAGCTGTGTCTGTTAATGCAGTGAGAAAGGGACAGCGAACTTCTGGTGTTGAAGTCAGTTCTTAAAACTGCAGTTCCTCAAGTCTTGAGCTTGTAGACTTCTGACTACTCAAAGCACTTTAAAGGTCCTGACACACCAAGGAGATCGTCGGCCGTCGGTGAGTGGTCGTCACCCTAGTTTTTGCGATGTGTCGATACCCGGATTGTTGAATCAGCGTCGGTCATCGTTGGTGCGGATGGTGAGAGGAATCTCTCTAATTGGCCGTTCAGCAATAAGTGAAACAGGGGAGCCAGTGCACGAGTAGAAACACAGAAGTGCCTCTTCTATTCTCGTTCCACTAATAAAACATGGGCTGACTACGGCAGCGCCATTTTCAATTTTTTATTAGACAGTATTCTCGATTAGTAGGCTACCTATAATACGAGTGGTGACCGACAGCGGTGTGAAAATGGTCTTCTCGTATCATAACAGTTTAATATCCGTATTCTTACTCGTCCTCTTCTGGTTTCCCCTTTTTGGAATGACGATTACAGCCTACCGCCACCTGCTGGCATGGAGAGTAACGCATTCGGTAGTTGGCCGTTGACTGTAGTCTTTGTGGTGTGTTCTAGTGCAACTTTTTGGCCAAGGCAAAGGCGATGTGGGGCGACACATAGGTGGCTTTCCTCGCCACTAGAATTTTTGCCGTCTGCTTGGGTGGTCAGGGCCTTTACACCGCAGGTCACCCCTACACATTCACACCCTGATGGTAGAGACTGCTATGTTAAGTGACCATCAGAAGTAACTAATCCCATTCATACACATTCATACACCGCAGATGAAGCAGTGGGAGCCACTTGGGGTTAAGTGTCTTACCCAAGGAGACATCTGGGGATCGAACCCCCGACCGTTTGGCTTGGAGACGATCAACTCCACCAACTGAGCCACAGCTGCCCCCAAGTCTCCACTTATACATAACAGGTTTAGTCCATTTTTAACTGATTTCAATATTTTTGTGTAAAAATTCCAATACGATTCTGCATATTATATATTTAAATAAATGTGTTTTCTTTGTTTTATTACTCAGCATGACAATCTTACATTGTGACACATTGTGACTCCTAAATGTGCTTATAGGATGTGCTCTGCTTTATGCAAACACAAGCATGAATATGTCAAAGCTCATCGACATCACAAACGCTGTCTTCTCCCATTTCTTAATATCCTTATCTATCTGTCTTCATCCTTCATCCTTCCCCCTCACAGTTTCATCACTGTCCTGTCCTCCTTGCTCTTCCTCTGCTCATTTATTCCCTCTGACATGCCCATAACGTCTCTTCAATTTCCTCTCTCACCCTTCACCCGACCGTGAACACATCCCGCTCGACCTTACTCATCTGCCCCACCCTCCTCTTCATCTTCCTCGCCGCCTTGTGCTTTCATTTCACTGAAGTCCGAGTCATACTGTATGCAAATGCTGGACTTTAACTTGAAGTAATAACGGCAAAAAAAGAAGAAAAAAAAGGCCTGTGGCTGCAAATTCAGCATCTCTTATCAGCTCCTCTTTCTCTCTCTGCTTTCCCCGCTCTACATCTCTCTTCATCCTTCCCCTCGTACACGCTCCGTCCATGCATGCAATCAGAATGTACTTCATCTCATTGAAGCACCGAGGTTGAAAGCTAATTAACGAGGTTCAAGCTTAATATGTGCTCAGCAGTGATTTTCATGTCATGCGAGTCTGACAAACAGAGTGGAGGAGGCACATACTGCAGCCATCAGCCTCTCGACTCATCTTTTTCATCTTCCTCGACTGTACGTGTCACCTCCAGCTGTCCTTCCTCTATCACTTAGACTTTAGAGATTGCATGATTGCATTCATTCTGTGCTATGTAAACCCTTCTATGACTAAAAAGTGAATTCAGCTACCTGCTTTCAGAGATTTACTTCATATTTTTATGTGCAAACATTAAAAAAATTTAACCTTTTTTCTGTTCTTCATGTTACATAAGGATGTGTTTCCCAGGTGAAATGCATATTTTGAAAATGAACTAGCTGCCTGCAGGGTTCACTGGCCTTGTGAAGATCACAGAAGGTCAAAGTTGATCTGCTCTGTGATTTCATGATTGCATCGTTGCCCCCCCCCCCCCATCATTGTATTTCTCCCGCTTCCTATCTCATCTGACCCCTCTCCTCCTCCCTCCCTCACACACTACAGGGGATTGCTTCAACAGAATCAGTCGTTGTGCCTGCTCTTCTTTTGATATATTTAAAAATAATACTTATAATAATTCAAGCAACATACTACTATTGCCCCCATCTCCCTAAGATCCAAGATCCATCCTTCCAGAGAAAATAATGTTTTGTATACAGAAGAAAGTTCTGTTTTCCATTTATGATTTATTAAAGAGGACATATTATCCCCCTTTTCCACCTTTTCAAACAGTCTCCCTGTGGTCTAAATGAAACATCTGTGCTGTGCTTTGGTCAAAATATAACATGAATCAAGCACCAGAGGAGGTTTGTGACCCTGTGTAAACCAGCTCTCTCAGAACGCTCCGTTTTGGTGTGTGTGTCTCTTTAAATGCAATGAGCCCCCCCCCGATGGCCGACCTGTGCAAAAGTTTTGTTCTAGGCTGGGGGTGGAGTCCATGGGTGGAGATATCAGGGGAGGGGAGGGGATTTTTATTACCAGAATCCCACTGTGACATCACAAGGAGAGCACATTTGAAACAAAGCATTTTTCTCTGTGTTGTAAGACTTATGCAGACCACAAACAAAGGACTGGATGGGTTTATTTCACATTTTGTGGGTCAGTAGACACTCAGGTTACCCAAATATAGTATGTTCAAAAACACTGTACAAGTGGATCTCCTTTAAAGGCCCTGCCACACCAAGCAGAAGGCAAAGAACTAGTGGCGACAAAGGCCGCCTATGGCATTGTTCAGAAGTAAATCAACCTAACTCTTTTTGATTATTTCTCGCTATTTTCCAGGGGTGTCACGACCACAGTGGAAGCCGCTTTCGTTCCCCCCCCTTGTGCTTGTTTGCTCAACTTTCATACAGTTTAAACAGTTCGAGGAATCCAAGCGTTTGGTCTGTCTGCAACCGCACACATGATTTACTCTCTCATGTTGTTTGTGTATCTTATGGTGATAGCCTTTGATAAACAGCGACTTCAAAATGAACCCAGCTGAATCCTATACAAACATCACTGTCCTAAATTATACAGGGTGATGGGAAATTAAAAGTTTAAATGTAACGTGAACGTGTAAAATATACATGATGAAAATAATATTTTAATCCTGAGGCGATAGAAGTACGCAGACGAACAGATGACAGCACATGTTCGTGAATGCATCCATGCACATAACCCCACATCTAAAACCCCTTAACTCACACACACACACACACACACACACCATCTGCCGGATGTGCAGACGCAGGTTCCCTGTGACTGACATCACAGTCAGACAGACTACGGTCTGCATCGTCCTTGCTGTTGGCCTGTGGAGTGATTCAGAAGAAGCTGCAAGGCCAGCATATGTTTCTCCAGAAAAACAATGATTTGTCCCTGCTAGATGCTATATCATATTTTACATGCTAACATATTCATAAACTTATCTTATCTCTTACTCACGATTGACTCCTTTTGTCCTCAAATTGGACAAACATTTGTGAACTGTGCTCACAGATGTTCAAAGTGTGTATTGACTGCAAAGCTTGAGCGTGCATGAGTAATCCATATGGACTAATTTCACCTTAATTTCTGAGGTCAACCACACACAAATGTCATGAATGGTTCTCCCACTTCCTCCTGACATTCATCATTTTTTTTCCCTTTGAAGAGGCAGCTGACTCATCTGTCCATCTGTCGGTCATACTGCCATCTCCCTCAAGGGCGAGGATTACTGATGGAGCTTTTGGCTTGTAGCTTCATCTGAAGTCGGAAAACTAACGGCTGACAGACAAACTGAGAGAATACAGAGGCAAAGTGGAAGTATGTTTGGAAACTCTCAGGAGATACAAAATACCTACCAACCCCGATGGATAATATTTCAACAGTTCATGAATGACTCCACAAAATTTGACCACATTAATAAAGATTTTGCTAAATGAGCTAACGCTAATGCTACATAGCTGCATTAAAACTTGTATCTTTTGTATAACTAGGGCAGTCAAGAGAAAAAAAAAGCTTTGTCAAGATGAACTTCTGAACTTCAAAAGTTAATCAAAATTAATTGTATTTTAATTACAGGTTTGAAATTCCATTATTTTGCATTTTCAGTACGTATTTGTTATGCTGTCAGGATTAGGATGCGTCTGCGCCCTGACGAGCTGAGCGCAGTGCACACCGCATCGTATCTGAAAGTCCCTTTAAGCTAATGGTACTTTACTTCCAGTTTGGATACAACCCTGCTTTTATTTTTGAAAGAAAATAAGGAACTTGTGGAAGACATAAGGTTACAACAGTAACTTAAACACGGAAAAAAATAGTTATTACGGAATAAAAAAAATAAAAACAGCCGAAGAGGACGATGACAAAGGTAAATGTTTGATGTCATAACGAGGATATTATTTTGGATTTGTCAGCTGAGCTGTCTGAGAGTTTTTTTAAATTGGAAATGTGTTTTTTTTGGTGTCTTTTGGAGCAAGCCTCAAGTGGACACATGAGGAACTGCAGTTCTTTGCACTTCTGCATTGCCTTCATTTTTCAACACTGAAGGCAATGCCTTTTACTTAAAATGGAGCTTCATGACATTGTTTTCTAGTTAAGTAGAGTCGAGGTGAACAATCACTGCCCCTTATTTTGTCTGTCTTTGTTTGCTGTCAGCTCTGTACAACATCTGAGGAACAAACGGTCTAAAAACATCCTCACCATAATTGGTCTGAAGGGAAGTGTTAACTAAAAGGTCCAGTTGTGAGGGATTACCCCCCTCAGGTTTTTGTGCCTTTCTTCTTTCCTGGCATGGTCGTAGCACAGGCTTCCAAGTTATTTTTTTGCGTGTGCCACATCGCTCAGCTTGCCCTAAACAAAGTGGCAGGGGCTGGAGACGCAGTTACAGAGACGGATTGGAGCTTTAAAGCCTCTGTAATGATCTCTAGTGGCGAGGATTATATAAGGAGAGTGTTTCATGGAGATGGAAGGTGGAGCTCTCTGGTCTTTGTATGCACGGGAAAGCAGAGGAGGTCTGGGTGGAAGGGGAGTAGGTTCAGTAGGTTCATAGGGGGAAGTGTGCATGCACGTGTATTTGGATGTATGTCTGAGTATATCTCAGTGTAAGTCACCTCGCTGCTGTCTCTCTGTGAGCTCTAAGCGTACACAGTCCAGCAGAAGAGCTCCAGTCTAATGTCCGCCGTCCCTCTGTCCCTGGGAATTATGTAAGGCCACACTGGGGCCTCATTTATAAAACATGCTCTCTGACTTCATCCTGGATTTCATCAAGCAAGCAATCATTTCCACAACTGTGATGACAAAAGAAATAAGACATGAATTGCAGATATGCCGCACTGTTCCAAAGGCAAGGCTGGACTTTGTTCCCAGGTTTTGATAGGTCACTACATTTGGATAAATCCTAAACATAGCAAAACAATATTCCAGGATGTGAGCTCCTTTGAACTACTCCTCTTGCAACAACGCAGGTAAAAGAAATCAGAGAGAACAGTAAAACCTTCTCTTGATTTGGAAATTATCGCTTTAATTAAAATCATCTCTGAGCTTCAGATCGCTCTCGTTAACCCTGAAAGCTTGAATTGAGACATTTTATGAATGAGGTCCTTTGTATTTATAGCCCACTGCAGAGGAGAGGTGTGAAGCCTAAATTGCACTGTCACCACGGCAACAACAATGGACAAACTCGCTCGGAAACGGTTAATAATTCATCGAGAGTCTTTTAAAGATCGAGAGGATGGCAGGATGGCACAGGAAAGGCCCAGTTCTTTTGTTTATTTTACGACTTGAACGATGATAATTAAAGCGAGACTAAAATATGTATTGTTTAAAAAAAAAACAGAGTGAAAAAATTAGGTCAGAAAAAGATGATAAATCACAGGGATTACTTCATATTCATGACGTGAACAGTATGTGGTGTAAGTGCCGGCTGGAGACAGTAAGAGTCGGGATGCTTTAAAGGGCATGTCAGGTTGAATCTTTGCTATTTATGCAACGCATTACGACCCGCCGTTTGAAGCCTATATAACACCCTGAAGGTCACATAAGAGGATTCAATGAGGTCAGCGGGCAAAATGAATATTTTCATGTCTAATGTTTTCAAACACACTTTGAGTCCATTAAATCTGAAACCAATGAACGTGATGAGATAATTCTTTAAAACTTCCACATGACCTCCGCGGGACACGAAGACACAGAATGAGCTGAAACTCCAGACTAGTGTTGTAGTCAAGACCACATCAACCGAGACCAAGACATACCCGAGACCAGAGTGCTCCGAGACCAGACCGAGACATTTAGTGTTTTAGACTGAGACCAAGACCAAGACCAAGGCCAAGGCAGGGGGAAACCGAGTCAAGACCAAGTCCAAGACATGCCCAAGACCAGAGTGCTCCGAGACCAGACCGAGACTAGACCAAGACCAGGACCAAGGCAGGGGGAAACTGAGTCAAGACCAAGACCAAGACCAAGACAGACCCGATACCTGAGTGCTCCAAGACCAGACCGAGACATTTAGGGTCTGAGACCGAGAAAAGACCAAGACCACAAGGCCGAGTAAAAATGCTTTCAATTCCGAGACGAGACCTTCAAAAAGTGGTCTTGAGACCAAGACCAATTTTGAGTTCTACAACACTACTCCAGACACATCGTTACTTTAAGCCTCCTGGTTTGTGAAGAACAAGTTGTTTATTGGCGTCTGATCCTCACAAGTATCTTTACAAAGATCTAATTTTAACTCACACTTTTTTGAGTTTTCAGTACAAAACCAACATGCTCGAGTGTTTTCAGCACTTAGAGCCCTGAGCGCAAAAAAACCCCTCCCTCAGCGTCCGCTGCGCTCACAGCGTTCTAAGTTGAAAACAGTTAGGATCAAGACGGTGCAGGACGGACAACCTCAGCTTAGTCAACAACAATGGCGGAGGAGACGCTGGTCTGACTCCAACGAATGGCAGGTGTAGAGCTCTTCTTTCTGATCCTCTCGAGGTGTTCCAGATTGGTTGGGAAAAACAGCCACCTACAGGTTCCTTCACATATGTGTTGAAATGCTTCGCCTTAGCAGGACCATTCAAGGGCAGCCTGACCGCTCTCCAGCATTGTATTGGCTGTATGCTTCAGGTCATCGTCATGCTCAAAGGTGAACTGTCGCCCCAGTCCGAGGTCATGCCTCTGCAGACTATCTTCACAGACCTCTCTGTAATAGCAAATCCCTCCCTCAATTCTGACCTGCTGCTGAGAACCATCCTCATATGTGTCGTTGGTAACGCACCATGTAGTGAAGGAGCTAAATTAGAGAGAGAAAAATGCAGCTGACCTGATTTGTGGTGCCACAGCCAAGGGCCTAACTACTAATCAAACAAACATCTGAGGATGTTTGCTGTAAAATCTCTGGAAAGCTGGATGCTAGAATGTATGATTTTTTTTCAGTGAAGCCAACAGCTGCGCCTTTCCTAAAGATCTCAGCTGCCTTTGTCCCATACGCTCACAGTGGATTTGTAAAGTGTAACACAGGCAACAAAGCCTCAAAACATTACGACAGAAAATTGAATTTGAAATCTTAGTCCCCAACAATCACAGGTTCAGTGCTAGAGGGACGGACTAATGAATATGGAATATTGAGTTTGTTGAATTTTGATGAACAAGCAAAAGCAGTACTTACTGAAACCACTGTAAAGACCCTTTTCCCAAAAGAATTTCCAGACATTGTCCAGGTGGGCTGCACATGTGAACCTGATCCATACACCAGGGGCAGCTGTGGCTCAGTCGGTCGTAGGTAGGTAGGACAGGTGATTAATGAAATCATCTCGTACAAGACATCCTCTTCAAGTGAGCATAATCAGGTAAGAGCTTCATGTGATCATTACAGACAAAAGAAAATAACTTGTAGAATAACTTCAAAATACCCAGCACTTCAACTCGTCCAATGTCTAATATGTCAATTCTAAATTAAGTAGAGAACGTCTGATTAGGGTTCCTTCATCAGCAGTTGTCTAACTTCATGTAATTGTGTGTTTCAGTCGGCGGACAGCAGCAAACACTGAGATGCCACCGCAGTTATGTTGGTTTGCAAGATGGCAGCGCCCACAAATCTGTAGATGGGGCTCTTATATGATGGTGCTGTAACGCTGTGTGACATGCAGGCCCACATACCAGTTCCTTTACTCTAGAGCTCCTGTGAGTGAGGATGTTCGTCTCACTTTACAGCGATAGGTCGATGGGTTGCGCGTGTGAGGATGAAGCGACAGAGACTGTGGCTGAGTCGGTCTTGAGAAGCAAGCCAGACATCGCTGGGACACCGTGTCAAGCCACCGAGGGCCTGCCAACTGACCTCTTTGTGTCCAGTGTGTGTGTGTGATACAGTTAGTCCTGTGTTTTTGTGCGGGTGTATTTACTGTCTGTTAGCAAAGCTGGAGCAGGATCCCCCTCATTATTTCACAAAGTCTCTGTGTGTGTGTGTGCGCACGTGTTAGTTATCTATCTGTGTTTGTGCTGGCGGTCAAGGAGGGCGCCTGGGAGGACTGGTGTTTGATTGGCGCGTGCTGCCGAGATCTGCTCCTTCCTGTTAGCGCACGCATCACTTCCTCTCACCCTGCCCAGAGCTACTGCCTCGCCGTCTCACAATCACTCTGACACGATTCTCTCTCCTGTCCTTATTTCTTTCTTCGTCTCCTCCTCTCCTTCTCTCTTCCTCTCGTGACTTACTGTCCCGCTTGCCTTTATCTTTTTTTTTTTCTGTCTCATGACTCAGATTTTCCTGAAATGCCTCCTGCAACCCTCCTCTCATTTCACTCTTCATCCTCCTTTTCCTTTTCCACTTGTCTTTCGATCTGTCTCTGTCCATTTTCACAGCCCCCCCCCCCCCCCCCCCCCCCCTGATCTTTGCCCATTTGTCTCTCTCTGCGCACCCTCTTAACTCTCAGAAGGCCACTTTTGGCTCTAACAACTTGACAGCCAGTTCATCATCGTCGATGAGGCATTTTCTCTCCTCTCGCTCATCGTTCTTCCATCCATCCGTCCCTCAAATCTCTCTCTCTCTTCCCATATCTGCTCTGTATTCAAACCCACAGCAACCATTTCTCCCCCTCTGCCTCACCCTCTTCCTCTCCTCCTCCTCAGCTGCTCTCCCTGAAGACAGAGCAGATGCAGCCAGGCAGAACAGCCAGCATGTTCCCATGTTCTCTTGCCCCAGCTCTGCGGCTGCAGCAGCCCTCCTAACCCTCTCAGTTTCTCTCTCCATCAGCCCCTCTCCTCTCTCCTGTGTTTCATGTTCTCCATGCACACGCTACATTTCTATGTATCGTACTTTTTGTTTTAGCTTTTTCAATTTCTTCTGCCATCCAAATTTTCCTCGTTTTCGTCCTTCCTTCCTTCCTTCCTCACACTGTGTGTCTCCTCTGCCTCCTTTTCCCTTCCCTTGCCCCCCGGCTTCATCCTTGGTCTTTGCATCTCTGTTCTATCCCACTTCCCCGCCTAAACATTGCTCGAGGCCTTTCTTATTTTCTTCTTCACGAAGCCCTTCCCTTGTCTATCTTTCCCCCCTGTGTGTTTTGTTTTTACCACAAACGATATTGCTTCTCATTTTCCTCTCTCTTTCTCCCAAATGTTTGCTTCCTCTCTGCTCTAAAACTACTCTCCAGTAATTCCTTCTCTTCTTGTTCAATTGTTCCAGACTCCTTGATTCGTGTCAGTGTCCCATATGGGTTCAAGATTATTGTAATGACTCTCCTGCCTTCTCACTTTGCCCGCAGCCTGTCACGTCATGTAGGAAGGGTACTTTAAGGGCCAGCGGCTGAGTTTAAAAAAAGGAATAAAAGTAAGCTAATTTAAATAAAAGTCAAAGACACAAAGCACTTCTTGAAGTCCGTGTCTGTGATTTCAGATATTTTGGTCTTTATGATGCTGCTATTTTCTGCTGTTTGCTGTCTCTTTTAGATCTTTGTTTTCCCTTTAAGGTCACACTTAAAATAAAACACCCCCCATCTGAAGCGTCAGGCAACGTTCTAGTTCAGGCTTCTGTGTGACGTCTTCACACAAAAATCTTTAAATCGTTTCTTCACAATAACTGCTTCGGACTTCTGACGTTTTTTAAATATTGACATTTCCAATAATAGCAATTTGTTTAGGGTTTCACATCTGCACTCCTGAAAATATCGAGATCATTTCAGGAGGACTGCCTCTGAAATCCTCCTGACCTGCAAGTAATTAGAGCAGGGAGATCATAGCGGTGGCGTTCTTTTTTTAAGTCCTTAAAGATAGAACATTCTGACCATGGTATCAAACATAAATCTAGCTGCATGCCGTGTTCTTCATGGTAATTAGCTGATTAAGAAACAGTCACAGTATGATTGTAAAGTTTCAGGCAAACTTGTGAACCATTACTTATCTGCTGAGTGAATCACCAACTTACAACTTTCCTCCACCTAAAAATGGGCTTTACTTTTAGTTTTTCAACTCTGTTATGGTAGCAGATGAATTAATCAGTGATCTCTGCTTTAGAGGCTGTTGTATACATTAAACTGATGAAGCATGCTCACCTAAAATCTGATTTTAAAGGTCACATTCTGCGAAATCCACTTCACCATGTTTCTCTAACACTCATGTGTCCCTAGTCTGTCTACAAACCCCCAATGATGAGAAAAGTCCATCCTCTCCGTCTTTTGCCTGCTCCACTTTTCAGAAAATGTGTGCTCAAACAGGCCGTTTGGAGATTTTCCCTTCATGACATCACAAAGGGCAGTAACCCCTCCCCCAGGTGGGTCACACTCCCACAGCTAGGTGTTTGTTCTGCCCTCTGAGTCTGCCTTCTCACTGTAAACAATAGGTCATGGAGCGAGAAAGCCAGAGACACCTAAGCCCTTCCAGAGAGGGGGCGTGGTCAGACACAGCTCATTTACATTTAAAGGTACAGACACAGAAACAGCCTGTTCTGATCAGGGCTGAAATAGAGGGGTTTATAGACATGATCAAATACAGGATCAGAGTGGATTTAGAACAAGAAACTTCACACACATGTTTTGAGGAGCTCTGAGACTTATTTAAACTGGTTGAAGAGGAGGATAATATGTGACCTTTAATATGTGTTCTATGAGCTTGGGTTGTGCTATGAGCGCCAGTTTGGAGGCGTAGTGTGATGTGAAAACTTGAAACATCTAGTGCAAACCCTTTGCAAAGATTTCACATGCATCTCATGTTCTTCATCTGCGTTGGAGTTTGACAAAGATGAAAAGGGGGGGTCATGCTGAAGAAAAATAGTTAAGTGCATAATGATTATTAAGCAACACAGGAAGCAACAGAAGCGTCTGTCGTGATTTAAATGGTAATAATTGCGTGGAGAGAGAACTCTGTTATAAGTGACAGCTGAACTAATGTGTGTAACAAACAGCATCAGTGTTGCATGTTGTTTCATCATTTACTGCATTAAACCACCACACCAGGTGTGTGTTAAAGGCAGGGTTGGTTATTTTCTCCAGATCCACTGTTTAAGATTTAGGTTGAAATTGTCTTTAGGTCCTGACAGAAATTAATAACTCATGTTCTCTGAAAAAGGAACAAAGAAAATCCATCATCTGTATCAGTTGTAAGTCTGTAAAAACCAATGTCTGCCACGAGGTACCAATCTGATGAACCAATCACACGCCTCCCTGTCTCTAACTACAAATCTTTAATGAACTTGTTGACCCTCAAAAGAGGTTTCGAAGTAAAACATGTATTTACAAAAAAAACCAAATGTATTTATGGTTCATTGATAGGGACGGACACAAAATACATAGATGAACTGAAAACAAAGCGGATGCTAATTTGCAACAACCAAAGGACGGGCGTGCTGCAGAGCACTGACACTGAAAGGCAGAAAAGTTTCCTAAATTTGAGGATTATTTAACATGTATTTTAATTTCTTATTTTTGTTTTATGTTTTATTACTTCAGGATCTGGAAATGTTCTTTTATTAACCCAGTAAAGCACTTTGCATTGCCTCATGTATGACGGGTGCTCATTAAACGCGCCTTGCTTCACCCTTGTGTTTATTCTGTGATCTGTGGGAGAGGAGCTGGAGCTGGCAGGTAAATTCATTTTTTTTTTAAAGGCCTATTGTATAGATAGGACAGTGGATAGTGTCGGAAATCGAGGAGAGCGAAAGAGAGAGAGTGGGGAATAACAAGCAGGAAAAGGTGCCACAGATTTGAACTGTCATTTGAACTTTCACGCCGCAGTGTTCTCACCTCTGAGCTCATGGAAATACTTCTGGGAGTAAATCAAGAAGTCTTTGTGTGTATGAGGTTTCCACCGCCCCTGAACCATGAAGTCAGGCCCTGCTTCTTTTATTGTGATGGCGTGCTGATGAATGAAGGGGGGGTGGGGTATAACCGCCTGCCTGGTGTATTGATCCCCCGTTGGATGAGGGCGTTTTTCATTAATGACCAAGGCGCTTTTAGATGATGGCGAGGGTAATGGATCCGAGGATGGAGAAAAGAGGAGCAGTGGTTATAGTGGGAGGAAGAGGATGGTTTTGATGAGGATGATGAGTAATGATGGTGATGATGGAGGTTGCTGCGGTAATGATGATAATGTGCAGTTTAGGCGGATGGCTCTGATAATGGTGTTGGCGTGGGGAGAAAGATGATGGCATGCCTGTGTATCTGTATGGTTGCACGCGACGGAAAGTAGTGGTAGTGGTCGGACAATAATAATGAGGATGATGATGGTGAATATGAATCCCGTGCGTGCGTGTGTGTGTGTGTGTGTAATAATGTGTGTTTCAGGAAGTGACGCTGAGCATGCAGCCATCTGTCGACAGATTAATCCTGGCTGTGCTTAGAGATATTACCGGCTGGCTTATCGCCGTGGCAACAAGCCTTCAATCCCAGTCCAGCGTAGCCACCATGTGACCTTGCTGAAGAAGGTGGGTGGGGGTTGGACACACAGATACACACAACTTGCACACACACACACACACACACACACACACACACACACACACACACACACACACACAAATAAAAAAGAAACACACACAGAGGTTTGGTAACGTGATGCATCCACGCACACGCTGCTGCATGCACATAAACTGTGCATCCACTGAGAGAGGGATTTAAGGGGAAATATGATTGTGCTCTAAAGGTTTTAATCCTGCTGAAAGGTTTCGGTGTCACCTATCGAGTTCAGAAATGTCATTACGCCGACCAGCTGGGCTGCACGCACCGCTCTGCAAAAAACTGTTTTCAGGCATGCTATTTTTAGACCAGTATCAATAGGAATTGTTGCCACCTTTGTTCGCTCCCCTTCACACCGCAGCAAGCGTTTTTCTCATGTCCTAAATCCCATCACTCCCACATCGTCTAAAAAATCCACCCACTCACGTTTTCTAAACACACATTCCACTGTACAGTAAACACCACACACGCACACTCGCTCGCTTTCAGGTCATAAATCAGCAGGCACGAGGCCAGTTCAGGCTTGATGTAACATTCAAGGTTTTATTCAGTCTTTACATACAGTACACCAGTCAGAAATATACAGTGAACCTTCAACAAAGGTCCGTCAGCTACACTGTAAAACCTGCATTCCACAGATTTTTTTTTTAAAATGAGGATTACAAAGCGTGAGCGTGTTTGAGCGTGTGTTTCTTTGTTTCTGTTTTTAGTCCATGCTTTTACATCCGTACAGACACAGCAGAAGATTATGCAGAAGACGTTTGAAGGGCAGGGATATTTGACTATTTTCTCTTATGTATGATCGCCACTGTATGATGCCAAATATTGGCTAAACTTGACGTTGCTCCCCTCGCTCCCCGGACACGTCGGCGCTCAGCTTTCATCCCTCTTTCTGTGACATCGACCCTCTCGCACAGCTTACAGACAGACGTCATGGCGTATATGAAGCCGGGTCTTAGCTCAAGAGGTCTTTGAGGATAAGTGGAAAAAAAGGGGAGAGGTGGGTCTGAGGTACGCTCTTCCTCTGCACCACATTTTTTTTTTTCAAATTTAAACTCGAACATCTGCACAGTTCTAGATTTTTGGGA
Source organism: Labrus mixtus (assembly GCF_963584025.1). Lineage (NCBI taxonomy): Eukaryota > Metazoa > Chordata > Actinopteri > Labriformes > Labridae > Labrus > Labrus mixtus. Next base: position 8,334,209 of record NC_083620.1, read on the forward strand.
ACACAAAGTGAGGTTTTCTCAGGTCATAGTCTCAAATCCAAAAACCGAGCAGTAAGTAAGCAGTCACAGAGCGAGAGAGAGAGGGAGAGAGAGCGAGAGAGGGATGCTCGGGGGCTATTTGGCTTAACTCGACTCTGCCTGTGTCTGCCACTCAGTGTAATTAGATGAAGTAGTCACAATTGATATTATTGCAGATTAGTGGGAGGTTGAGAGGTCCTTCTCTGAACCCACAAATGGTTATAATCCAGACCACAGGAAAGCAGCACCAGTATCCGACAGGGCCGGAGAGGGAGGGGGGGAGCGAGGGCCTATTTTTAGAATGAAATGAAAATTACATTGAACATCTGGATAAAAGGAGCTTTAAAACTTACACTTTTCTCTTTCATTAAACACGGTGAAAAGCCTTTTTTCATCGGATACAAGATGCCTGATTTTCAATTAAGATGATTCCCTAATTGCCTACAAATGAACGTGATTAATCTCGGCCCGTGAGTGCACATTATACTCTTTCAAAGTAAAGCACCAAGTTACATTTTTAAATGTACCTCTTTCTTTAAAACTATGGCTTTCAATTTGTATCAAGGAAGAAGCCCTTCGATGTAAAAGAGGGACATGTCCACAAATTCTCAAGGTGGGCTAAACGAACCCTTCAGGATTGGCTTCTTTTGTCAGCGGTATGAAGAGTTGAGCTCGATTACGCACCGCAATCCTGAGGAAATCAAATGATTTGCTACTGTTCTGCTTCGTTGGGGGATAGATTCATAAAAACATGCTGCAGGCGTTCTCACATGAGCCTCTTTCTTAGTAACAGTCGTTAGTTTTTAATTTTTTATTTTGTAAGAAATCCTGTGTTGCTACATGGCTCGAAGTACGTATTCTAGATTAAGTATTCTCTGCTGCAGTCGTCTGGTTTCATGTTTTCGGTAAAGAGTCCGACCTCAATAGCACCAAGAGGTAAATAATCCGGCTCACAGACTCGTTTAAAAGGTTGGGCTCTACAGTATTAAATAAAATGAAAGTATGCTCATAGACCTTTATATAAGAAGTGGATTCATCCTCTGGTTTTTAAAATTTGAAGCCAATTTTGGAAATATCTCAAACCTGCATTCTTCCAAATGGCCAGCAGGGAGAGACTGCACTGGTTGTAAGAAAAATAACAACCGTCCCAATGGGTTTAATGTCTCGATGGCTGCCTTTGATTGACAGGTCACTTACATAGCATGCCTATCAACCAGCAACCCTTACAGCAGAAATTAAGAAGTTTACAGCCTGCTCCACTTCATGGTGGGTGAATTTATTTGAATTAATAAAGCCTAAAAGTTATTTGCATGTTTGCATAATTAAGGGGCGTGGCTGAGTTGACTGACAGGTGAGTGCCTTGTACAGTAGCCGTCTCTACGCCACCTTTCTGCCTGTTTCTAGTTTGATCCAAAATTAGGTTGAGATAGCATTTCCAATATGGAAACCGCCATTGTGGGGCTTCCAAAGGGTGACGTCACTGAAACTACCACCATGTTACACAGTCTACAATGGAGACAATCTAAAAAGTGGTGGCTGGCTTGTTTCAACAAGCCAAGCTGGCACCGGCTTACATGTCGATATCGATGCTTCAAAAAGGCGTTTTGCAAACCAATGGCTGACATCATGATGGTCGCCGTCCACTTCTTATATACAGCCTCTGTCTATAAAAGTTTCTTGTCTGTTAATGTAGAAACAGCTTTTATTTTTTTCACTAGAAAAGATTGTTGTAAAAGATCAGCATTGTTGTCGGTCCTGAGTCTGCTGTCCGAGTCCTGTACCCCGTTAAGCGTCCACATGCGGAGCATCACTGAGTTTTGATTCACGCTGAAAATCTTTGAGGCTCTTCATTGCAGGTTGGTGACACATTGTGCGGGGTGCTAAACCCTGGAATGTCGCGTATCTGACATCTCATGTCAGTGTTTCACCTGTAAGCTAACTACATGTACCCTGTTTTACAGCAGACTGATCGGCTTATAAATTAAACATCTTCTTCAAATATTATAAAGGTTTATATTCATGTGCAAATTTCTTATAAAATTAGAACATTAATCTGTACCTTGTGGCTTACAGAATATTTTTGGAGTATAGGAACTGAGACTGAATGTGTTTACATGGACTTGAGTATCCTGGGTTATACGCCTCATCCCGGTTTTGACCATCTTCAGGATATGGTGTTTACATGCACACAGAGAAACACAGATGTTTGTGATTGCAAGCGTCTCGTCCAGGAGGTTGTAGCTGGATCAGAACCATTTCTGAAGTTTGGTCACCGTAAGACAAAAGTCAGTTTGCTCCAGGAGTAAGGTGTAGCCAATACCAGTGGTTACCAAAGCTGGGGTCTGGACCCCCTAGCAGGTCTATTCAACTGGCCCGTGGATGACATCAGACTGGCCTTCTATCTAAAATCAAAAAATAAATAACTAATAAACAGGGGGAAAACTTGTGAACGACTGCCATTGTTGCCCAGTAAAGTTTTAAAAACAGCACAGCGCTCCCGTTTATTAGAACATCTTTGGTCCTGTGCTCACAAGCTTGTGTTGTTGATGGAAAAATAAAACGGCTTTCGCGCACTTTACTGCTGAGGTGGGCTTGCTTGTCTGGTCCCTGGGTCCTTAGCTTTCTGAAAATTTGGCACCCTGAACAAAAAAGTTGGTCTAGGGGGTCCGAGACACTGAAAGGGGGGTCACGAGATTCCATATCAAAATGAAAAATGACTTAAAATTGCATATTTTACCCATTATTGTGAAATTAAAAAGCAGTTCAAGAGATGACTTATTTTCTACTTCTAGTGTTTCTTACAATTAATTACTAAAATAAAATTGCAGTGTTGTTCTAATGGCAGAGTTTGGAAAGGCCGTTTAGTGCGCCCCCAGTCTCTAACCCCTTATTTTGGGGGTCGCAGGTCGAAAAGTTTAGGAACCCCAGGCCTATAGGATGCCACAAGACAGGGCCATTTTTTAAAAACTTCTCCAGGTAGCAAAATCGTCGTTTCTCAAAATCTGGATATGATGATTAACGTGCTCAAACACAAAATAGTGATCCTTTAAAAACCCAGATCAGAAGCGGGATACTCAAGTCCTTGTCAACTCACTCAGTGATAACCTGTAAGTGGAAGTTTGAACATCTCTGAGTCGGTGTTTTCTGCCTGAATCTGTATCAGCTGAAGAACCGGGTGATCCATGTACACACTTGGCATCAAGACGTTATAGCTTCGCTCCACAGTTTGAACTAAAAAAAAAAAAAAAGTTTCCTGTAGAAGAAAAACATAGAAACATGCTGTCATAGCCATTACACATGCAGTTAGAAATAAAAAACAGTCTTTGAAAATTAATAAGTTTTGCATATCACTTTGGCAAGGGAAGAAACATAATGTTTTTTTTTCTGCTAGTCTTATATTTTGACATTCTACCCTTGATTTGTACACGTTACAAAAAAATTGTTCCTTTACATAGAAAAAAAAAACATCGTTCTTTTTTGATATGTCACTGCACAAAAAGAGCAACAGACAACAAAATGAATCCACAAGTCAAAAAAGATAAGCAAATGAGAAGAAAAAAAAAGTTGCATAATTCATTTCACATTGACAAATAGAAAAAAAAAAGAGGAGACCGTGTGGGGGGGTGGGGGTGGGAGTGGTGGACTGTCGGAAGAGCCGGGGCGTGCTTCTCCTTCACTGTTAAAAGTTCAGGAGCTGTGCGAACACTGGATGAATGTAAACCAAAGAAGACCAGGACACATTTATGGCCCTCTACATCCTCGCACTGTGTGTGTGTGTGTGTGTGTGTGTGTGTGTGTGTGTGTGTGTGTGTGTGTGTGTGTGTGTCTGACCTGAATGAAACCAGACATAACAGCAGAATCCAACAGGAAGTGGACCTCATGTAAGACGCTCTTCCTGCATTGAGATTTGCTCGTTTTTCTACGAATGGTTATATGTGCAGCGTTCACTAAAAATAGTCGTCACCATAGCATTGACCTGTGCCCTGCGGAGATTAGATCTGTTCTGCACAGCGACTGCGGACAGCACAGGACATCGGCTTGGCCTTAAAGCTCAAGGTTGACGTTTAAGCCTCTCCTCCAGAAGCACGGGGTCTCAGCAGCGAACGAGGGAAGCCGTCATTCAGCCCCGTGGCGTACAGTACGGCGCTCTGGCGTCGCCCTGTGAGCTCTTATTGGTCCTTCTTGGTGCACACAATAGAGTGCCGGATCCCTTTGAGCCACGGAGATCCTCAGAGGAGTCTAAATCTGGGGATAATCACCTGTAAGAATCACGGAGATTATGGCAGTCAAAGGAGTGAGAGAGAGTTTGATGGATCGCTCTCTTACGTCGGCTGTTGTTGCAGAGCGTGTTTATCCTCCACACAATCTATTATATAACGTGGAGTCATGTCTCGGTATTTCCAAAGCAGCTGCAGCGGTGTGTGGCGTTTAAATACACATATTTCTCCTCTTTAAAAAAACTACAAAAATAAATAGGAGGGGAACATTTTGAAGCTAATGTGGAGCTGAAGTGATTCGCTTTAAGCTGTGGAAAATGTTGGCAGTGCATCTTATTTATTTCTTCCTTTTTCTTGGAAGTTAAGTCGCTTTGCTGACTTGTAGGATTCCTTCTCTACTTCTCTACATCACGTTTCCTTTTATCGTACCCTTACTATAAGGACTGAGGAGTTTTCCAAAGGCATTGTGGGAAATGAAGGAAATCACAAAGCTAAGCTAATATAAGGCAAGTGAAAAAAAGAAAATCGGATCCAACAAAAAGTTAAGTAGCAAAATCAAAATGTCCAATTTCATACAGTTAATGCTGCGATATATCGTGCTGTAGCTGCGAGGTGTGTGTTGTTGTTGTTATTTTAATGCATTCATACGTGTCGTACAAACGCTGAAAGCGAGATTAGAATTAGCGCTGGCTTTGCGCTCAGGAGCTGAAGCGTTTGTGCATCCGTCCTGTCTCTATGGCAACAGTCTGTTGACAACGACTGCTGTATGGCCGACACTGCTCTGTCACTTTTTTTATATTAGCCTATGTTTGTTTTTAGATCGTTTTACCTGCAGACACGGAGCAAAGAGGATATGGGTACAAGACACGATGCAGAGCCTATAGGCGGCCAAAATACGGGAAAAACATACATTTGGAAAAGAGTTCTGGTGACGTCAACAGCGCCTTTCTGAAAAGTTGACAGATTTTCAACTTGAGGGGCGCCGGGGGCCAAGTGGATTGGTGCGTCCCCCGTGTGCAGAGGATATGGTTCCCGGGGCGAGCGGCCCAAGTTCAGGCCCAATATGTGGCTAATATGTGTCCTGTCGTTCTCTCTCCTCGATTTCTGACTCTGTCCACTGTCGGTGTGATTTCTATCCGGGCAGCTAACGATCACTACTCATTAAAAACAATTGAAAAAAAAGACGCTGCCGCTCGGTGGACCCGGGGCCTTAGTCAGAAATCAAACCTGCGATTGTGGCAGTGCTAAGCTGCTGCAGTGTTGAGCTTCATGTAAGGCCTTTCAGTTTGACGTGTTGTGGCTGGAGTCGGGGTTAAAGCTGCGGTATGTTGAAGACCGAGAGGATTTTAATCAGTATTATCAGTGCGAGTAAACCGTCTCAATATCGCAGAGAGCTGCTCTGAACAGACAACATCTGAGCTTGACATGAGCTGATTTGTGTCTGTTTATCACAGTCTGCAGAGTCCTCACAGAGGAACAGGACAACACCATGCAGGTCCAGTGTGTGTGTGTGTGTGTGTGTGTGTGTGTGTGTGTGTGTTTTGAATAATTCAAGAAAGATGTTTTCCACTGAAATGTCTGGTTTCACTGGCCTGCAGTGCGACTTGTTTTAAATGATGCATTTCTCGGATGTGTGATCCCAACACGACTTCCTTCAGTCCGCCACTCTCCCACATGTCTTCATTAATCAAGGTGCAACACCCTCCATCATATTTTTCCCGTTTTCTTTCAGGTCATTCTTCACTCTTTACAAGGCATGCATGTTGAAATCCAGTCGGGGAAGAAATGCAAAAATTAAAAACCACCGTGATTTCAAAAACACAACTTTCCCTTTAGAGTCAATATACTCATCAGTTACATATCTGATCATTCAAGAAACATCACGTCGTGTAAACATGCCTTTTTTTTTTTCTAGCGGCTCACAGGCCGCGGCGGCTTGAAGCTGTGCAGCTAATTGAGAAGAAAACCAAGGCTCTCTGTGGAAAACACACCAAGAAAAGAAGTGTAACAGTGGCAATAAATATGTCCTTAAAAGCTGCAGATGAAAGAATCAGCTGCACAGCCTCACTGCGCTGCACTCGTCCCCCATCCCCCCCCCCCCCCACCCCCATCCATGATGGTCATCAGTCCCGTCAGTGAGATGTGCATCAAGCTAATCCAAAATGAAAGGAGACAGTTTATACATTTAAAAAAAAAAAAACAGCAACATCACGTCCCGACCAACCCGCCGCAGAGATAAATAAAATCTATTTGGATATATTCTAAATGGATAAATATTAATACCATGATATACTCTATATAACTTCTCAACAATAATTAAATATCTTAAGGATGGCACCATCGCTTTCTCAAAGAAAAAAAAAACATAACTCATGGTGATATATTTTATAAAAGTAATAAAGTGATCCTCCTCTTCACGTCTCTCCCTCGTCTCTCGGAATGCTGCGCCGAGGGAAGTTTGTTTTGTGCTTCAGGAGAGAGACTGATGTTTACACTCGAAGGGTCGTCCCATTAGTTTGCTAGTTCCTCTCCAAAGTTTTCACAGAAAGAGAGCAGCGAGGGTCATGACTGTCATGTGACGCCTCTGGGTTCTATGTACGTAGCTGCCAACCGTGGGGAGCAGAGAGAGCGAGGCGGGGGAGAGCGAGACGGGGGAGAGCAAGGCGGGGGAGAGGGTAGGGGAAAAAGTGTTTATGCTACTCGCTCGCTCTTGTTTGTGTTAAAATCCTCTTTTGCCAGGAGACAAAACATAAACATCATCAGTCTTGTCCTCGTGGTTTTGGCTTGTGACGACGTTTCAACAGAGGCGAGGATGACACTGATCAGACGCAGCTCGTTCTCTCCTGGCTTGGGTCAACACCGAGTCTCCGGCGTTGACAGGAAGCAAAGAAAAACCATCCTTTGGTTGTGTCATCTGTTTTTCTCACAAACTCACCTTCTTCTTCTCGGGTCCGTCATCGCCCTGACAGTTCTTCCGTTCCTCTTTTAATAATGTCGCTGCTCATCCTCCCCGTCCCATTTCCTATCCTGTCTTTTCCTTTTTTAATCGAGGCTGACACAGTCCAGAAGAAAAGCACCATGGGATGCATCAAACACCGCCATCATCTTCCAATATCCCCCAAAGAATACAAAACAGCCTCTCATCTCTCACCTCCCTTCTTTTTCTCATCTCTAGGCCGTTCCTCTCCAGACCCTCGAGGATCCAGGTCCACAAGAAAAGGAGGGGCAGGGGAGGGAGCAATTAGTCAAAGAAAGAAAAACGTATAAAATGGCAGTTGAATGTTCTCCCTGTGAGACCATAATGTGTTCATCGTGTTCAGCTTTTGGTCCTCTTTAATCCTCTCTCTCTTTGTAATAGTCTTCTTCCTCTTTTCTTTAATGACTCATCAAGTCCTGGAGCCAGAGGTTTGGTCTTTAAATTCAGTTTCATTCCTTGAGCACAGAGGAGAGGTCATCTTGTTTGACCTCTCCATCATCTTTATTAAATTAAAATCATAATTAATACATATCCTCGTCCCACTCCTCCTCCTTTTTCTTTTCTTCATCAGACGTAGGCTGATTCGCTGGACTGTGTGCGTCCCAGATTGGGTGGTTGGGAAAGATGCGCCATGTCCTTCTTCCTGATCTCACAGATAGACTTCCTGCGGGCCTGGACGCCCCTGATGGCGGCCTTGATCTTGCGCCAGCCCAGATGGTTGAGCTCGGCCAGGTTGAGGACTACGCAGATACCGCTCACTGCAAACATGAAGACCAGGAAAACCGTTTTTTCCGTGGGGCGAGACACGTAGCACTCCACCTCTTTCAGACACGGGTAGCGGTCACATTCGAAGATCCCGGGGACGCTAAAGCCGTAAAGGAAGTACTGGCCCGCCAGGAAACCGATCTCCAGCGCGTTTCTGAACACCACCTGGATGATGTAAAAGCGGGAGATCCCTTCTTGCCGGCGCACCTTAGAGCTCTTTCCATGAGTGAGACCACGGGGGGCGTTTGGGATCTCCTTCACCTCCAGGCAGTCTGGCTCTTCCTTCCCTCCTCCGCCGTCACCGCCATGTTGAACAAGTATCCCGTTAATGTTGCGAAGCTTTCGCGCCCCGTCCCTTCCCCCGTAGTCCCTCTCCATGATGGGATAGAGAAAAGAGTAGCGGCGGTCTTTCTGCTTGGCCGACTGGTGGACGGAGTAGGTGATGAAGCAGAGGCTGGGCGTGCACACCAGAATGATCTGGAAGACCCAGTAGCGGATGTGTGAAATGGGGAAGGCTTTGTCATAGCAGGCCTGGTTGCAGCCCGGCTGGAGAGTGTTGCAGATAAACATGGTCTGCTCATCCTCATACACGGTCTCCCCAACGATGGCCACGATCAGGATACGGAAGATCACCACGACTGTCAGAAGGATCCTGCAGGAGAAAGAGAGAGAGAGAGAGAGAGAAATGGGGTTAATCGTCGGAAATGCAGAGTGATTTACTGTGTCAGGAAGACTTAGATGTCCTCAGATATCCTTCCCCAGAAGAGCCTCTTCAGATGTGTTGAGTGTGAGAGGACAGAGACGTACAGCAGGAGAGACAAATGAAGGGGCTGGAAGAGGACGGGAGCTTTGAGAGGAGTAAAAAATGGATCATAAAACATCCTAAATGTCAGGGACACAGAAACATAATAAATGTCAGTTTGCAAAAAGACAAGCAGAGCCTTAAGGATTCATTTTTGTTATTTTATGGGATGAATCCTGATGAAGTTTTTGCACCAAATTCCACATGATTGATTTTGACTAAAAGGATCTACAGTAAAATATGCTGTAAAGACGCACTTTTTAATACCTCATTTTTTTATTTTAAAAGTTGGCTGCGTCTTATACAGCGGTGTGACCAATATACCAGTAAGCTCATTAATTACCGCGGCTGCAGAAGCCACCATCAATGCGAGCGACCTGACACTATTTTAAAAAAATCATCCTCATTCTGTTTTTGTTTTTGTTTCCATTGTGTCCAAACAGGTATCTATAATGTTGGTATTGTGACAACCTTGGCGTACACAGTATTACATCTGGGCGGTACTATAACAGAAGTATGAGGGTGCAAAGGCGCTCTGGGGGTAATACGAGGACAATCTGATAAAGGATACCAATCAAGAGTGGGAAAAATAAGCGAGAGTTCATGCTGAGAGGACGGATTTGAAATTGAAATCACAGCAGGGCGCCTGTGAAGGGATTGTGAACTCCTTATTAATCAGAAAATAGAAGTGAGAGACGGGCAGAGAGCGGGAGAAAATAAACGCCGTGCTGGTGATGGAGAGGGACATTGTGTTAGCGTTCAGTTGGTGTTCCTCCCTGATAAAAACCAGAGAAGAAGAGCGCCCAACAAAACTCAATCCATCAGCCGTGAGTAAACACTCCAGGAGAAAGATCGGTTATGAGCGGAGTGTGGATGTGTCGTCAGCGATCATCAACTCTCGGCCTGTTAACTGTGATTCAACTTAATGTGTGCGTGCGTGCGCATGTGTTTTTGTGAAGGTGTGTGCCGGTTGAAACACGTGAGGCGACACATCTGCTCCAATTTTGGTATCTTTTGCATCATTAGTCCCAGTTACCACGGCAACCTTACAGTCACTTAGGTTGCAGGTGTGATTAGTTTTGACACATCCAACCGCACACACACACACTCTCTCTCTCTCTCTCTCTCTCTCTCTCTCTGCCGTTGTCATTATAAACAACAGTCTGCAGGTTCTCTCCCGTCCTTTACTGCCATGGCAACAGGTAAGAGAATGAGTTGAACATTATTTGCAGGTTTGGTACCACTTCTGCTCGGGCTGCGGCCGAGAGATATGGCGAGGTTATCTTCTGCTGAAATTAGCTCCACTTCAGTTCACCGTGTGTGCATGTTAATGTGCGTCTATTCTTAGGCTGACATAACATTTCTGCACACCCCTGTTCTGTTTCCTTTCGCGCAGACATCTCTCTCTTTGTTCTTTTCTTACTTTATTCATGTCTCATTTATTTTTAAGATCTGAGACCGAGCGAGCACTTTAGTAAGCAGCTCTTTTTGCTCCGTGCGTTCCCGTTGGTTGTCTTGCACCGTGTGGCTAAACAAAGTCTGGATCCAGGCTGCAGACTGCACACAGCCCTGGACATCGCTGTTAATCTGTTGATTGATTGCTGCCTCGCATCGCAGCCAGACAGATATGACGGAGTTCAGACCGACTCCTGCATACCGTTAAGATCAACTCCCACTAATCACCAACATTTATATTAATGATAATCCCATAAATGATAAATCTCTGTCATTACTCTATATGAACGCAGAGTACACATCCTTACAGTGGCCCGTCAAAACCTAACCTCATTACATTAATCATGGTTTTATGGGGGTTTTGTGCATACAAAGTCAATAGATGCTGACATATAAGAACGGCTTTGGAGGCGGAGCTGACAGGCGCCGCAGCCCGCTGCAGGATGAGCACGACACAGAGCGTTTAAATGTAAAAATAAATCTTCATAGCAAACACACTGCGAGTGTTTTTACTAAAATGACAAACTACGTTTACATGTTGGTGTCTGAAAAGGAGCCTGAGTCACTTCTGCATTAGCTCTCTACAGGCCTCAGGTCTGAGTGAAGCCAGCTGCATCACAAGCAAAAGCACACGACTTGAATATGTGCAAACTATTCACTAGAGAAGGAGGCAGGAGATGCTAAAACACTGATGGTCTGGACCACAAAATTCAACTTTAAAGGCCCTGACACACCAAGGAGATCGTCGTCCGTCGGCAGTGGCGGTTCTAGACCACTTTTAACCAAAACCAAACTGCGGCCAGTTGAGGGAACATTAAACCCAGGTGAAAAATAGACAAAGATGATTGCTTAAAAAAAAATATATTATGCCAAATAATAGCGCACATCACTAAATACCACAACATTAAATACCATGATTTATATTTGTTTCAGTAACATTATTTAATTCTAGATTGTTAGTTCCATTGTTGAGTCAAATACTGTGTATGTGTTATGAGGGGGGGGGGGGGGGGGGGCTCTTCCTTTTGGAGGGGTGGCTACAGGGGGGACCATGTTCAGTGTTACATGGGCACTGGCCCCCGCTTGCCCATGCCTAGAACTGCCCACGGCCGTCAGTCCTAGTTGGACTGGGCGGTCGTCGCCCTAGTTTTTGCGATGCGTCCAGCTCCGTAGCTTAACCCGTCAGCTCCCGTCTGCCATTTTTTGGAAGATTTTTATGATGCTTTGTGACGCTTTCCATTTTTATTTAGAACTCATTTAAGGAAAGTCATTTTCAGTGAAGCTCCTCTAAGTGGGGAGTGGGCAGGATTTTTTATTTTTTTTTAAAGATGTGTTTTGGGGCTTTTTGCCTTTATTTGATAGGAGAGCCGACAGAGTAGGACTTCGGGAGAGAGTGGGGAATGAGAGGCAGATGGTCAGACTTGAACCCGGGCCGCACACTCTGAGGACTATAGCCTCCGTACATGTGGTGTGACCTAACCCCTATCTGCTAATTGCGCGACAATTTTACACAATTTTCTTCCCTGACAGCTTTCCATTTAAAATCCTCCTCCTGTAATTCTTTCCTCCATTTCACCTGCAGCGCTCCCTCCAGAAAAGTCTGGCTTTTTAAGAAGTTGTCACTTCAGAGAACCCGAGGCCAATTCGCTGTTTTTTAGAGACAATTTACATTCAGCAGAGATTTACCAAACTCAGTTGCTTATCTGAACACCATTGTGACTAAGCAGTGAATCCGTAAGGGAAGGGAGGGAGGGCGGGCTTTTTCACTGCACTTTAGATGTTGCCAGATAATCATTAGATGGCATTTGGCTGTGTGAAGGGTAATCTACCAATCGCGCCGCAGCTTTGCCAGTCTTGTGCGGAGTCAGAGGGCAGCGTTAATCCTTTCCAGAGTCTGACAGCGTGTGGCTCACATGTACCTCTCATCAAAACTGAGGGTCAGCACTCATCACCTCCAAATTGAAAAATAAAATACTTTTTCTTTTCTCCAATCCGCCTACATGTGCAGGGAGAGAGAAATAAATGAAAAATAAAGAAGAAGAAGAAAAAAGAAAATGCATTTGCCCTTGTACTGACTCCATTAAGAGGCTTAGTGAGCAGAGAATTCACAATACCCCTGTGAGGGAGTATTGCACCACATGTGCACACGTGTGCACACAAACATGTATTCTGAATGGCCACGCACATGCACGCTCGCGCTCGTATCCACACAACAAAGAAAAACACCATCTAGACAGTGAGCAGGGAGACAATCTCAGACGAACTGAGTACTGACACAAGACGTCAAATCACTGTTGAAGATGAATTAGTTCCAGACAGGGATAAAAAGATTATAAAGTCACCAAAAAAAAAGAAAAAAAACCCAGTGTGCCTCGGACATCTCCTTAAATTAAAAGAGAAACCTGCCAGTTCTGGGACAGAGCGCTCGAGATAGAGGGGGGGGGGATAGTAGGAAAACCAGCAGCGCAGGAAAATCTCATCACAGAGAATGAATTATATAATAGCTTGCACACGCAAACCCACTGCTGTAATCTGTGGCTGGGCCAAGGGAGGATTCTTGCATTAGGTTTTTTTTTTTTTTTTTTTTGTTAATGCCAACGAATAGCTGTAGATTATATGCCAAACAGTAGCCCCCACCTGTTTTTTCTCTCCTGCAGAATATCTTTTCTTTATTTATTTTTTTACTGTCATTTGCACTCTCATGGGGCCCGCTCTGAACCCCCCCCCCCCCCCTCCCTCAGTCATGAATAATCTCCAGATTGTGTCTGTAGTTTTCTATGAAGGGCTTTCTTTCTCTGTGAACACTCGCCTCTAGTTTACCACTAAAACTGATCTCATTCCCGACAAAATTCCACCCAATGCTCACTCTAACTCTCGCTTCATGCTCTGGAGGAAACGCTACACACGCACTTCATTCTGCAGAACCACTTTCCCCGCGTTTATTACCACCTCTGTCTCCTGTCATTTGCATTTTAAATCAACTTCTTTGCAATGGTGGAAACATAGCTGACCAGATGACGTACCAGAGTCATTACAGATTACATATTTTTGAGCATCAGTATTATGTTACCAGAAATGTGTTTTGCACTTGTTAATATGAGCGATCTCCTAATACACTATGCACATATGCACTACAGCTACTAGACCTTTTGGACTGGGGTGGCCCAACTGGGGCTCTGACTTGTGCAGGGGTGTCCTGAAGTTTGTGTGCAGACACATGAATTAAAATGTTTTTTCCCCCCTTCTGTCTGCATTGATCACACTGACTCAAAACAATATGTACGTCCAAAGTAAGTCCGGTGGATGTGCCAGTTTAACCTGACACAGCAGACGTAAAATTTGATCTCTTTACATTTTGATTTAATATTTCATTAATCAATCAAAACAAAAACAGTATTTTATGATAATATTGACAAGATTAGACGTCTTTTGTCAAACATAAAGTAGAGACACACTCGCACGTATCTTCACACACTCGCAGCAGACACTGTTTGTTGTTCCCTTTCACTAATATGTTGACTGTTTTCACACAAATGGTGGTAATTATGCATCAAACATAAAGCCAGCATAACTCCAAAACGCCTCCTCGCCTCCAGCTATTGTGCATCCTCGACCCGCCGCCTTCATCTTCTTCTCTTCCTGATTATTTGACGCTGGATTTGTGTTATTCTCTAAGCTCTCAGTACTTACAGGCAGTTCATTTTCTAAAATTAAGTGTGAACAATAATCATAGTTTCTGCGTCTGACAGGGAAAATCCTACAGCCCCCACCCCCTCTTCTATTCATGATGCACATCATGCTCATTCATATAGTGTGCTCACACGTGTGCATCACACGCGCTCACACAGCTATAGTCAGACTATTCCAAATGCTGTGGTCTCCCTTTGTGTTTTTAATGTTGGTCTCTTTAAATGAAACCTTCAGCACGGTTTGCAGCGAAATGAGAGAGGATGATGAGCTGCATAAAAATAGAAGTTGAGGCAAAGCAGAAGTGGAGCGTCGCTCAGTGAGTTGAGCTGGAGGCGAGAGGTAAAAGCAGAAGAAAAGTGCAAACCCTTGTGTTTAGAGTATTGTTACTCTTGTTCATTAAAGTGTGGATTAAACTTGGCCAAAGGTAAAAACAAAGCAGCAAAACAAAAAATCCAGAAATTGCAAATGGAGGAGAAAAACAGAGGACAAGAATAAACCAGGAGAAGACGAAAAATGTAGGAGGATAATTAGGAAGAGGAAAGAGAAACAGGAAATAATTGGCCCAGGATCAAAAAGGAGGGACTTTTTTTTTGGAGAGATTGGAAGATGTGGCGGTGGAGATAAAAAAAGACGAGTGGAGGAAGAGAAGCTCGGCTGTGGTTCCTTTACCCAGAAACCCCAAACAACCCCCCCTCGTCCCTCCTCCCTCCTTTCAATTTCACCCTCCGCTCAACTTCCCTCCGCTAGTTACCACGGCAACAGGCGAGGGGGCAGAAAACGAAGGGAGATGAAGAGAGGGAGAAGTGAGCAAGAGAGGAGGTAAAAGACGACCACAGAAGTGCAGGGTTTCTGCTGAGGAGGGGAGCAGACGCGTTGCTGGCTTCGGTGCTTCAGAGAGCTTGAAGCAGGTTTACTTCATGCAAAAGAAAAGTTCGTAGAAACGAGATACGCTGCCAGCGCCGCGATCCAAGTTGTGCTACTCTGCAAAAAATTTCTTAGACGGTTATTAATGAGGAAAAACAGAACATCATGGCCTCCTCTGAGGCTCTCAAATGAGAGTTTCTTTTCCCCCATTGACCAAAAGCCTCAGATAAGAAAGGCTTTAAAATATGATGTTTTGAAAGTAGGCCACTAAACATTTTAGAAGATGGATATGTAATCCATATTTAGAGTTTTTTTACGGCGTTGACTCGAGACAGATCAGATCATAAAAAGAGCAGCTCTGCCTCTGAAGGCTTAGAGGTCTGTCATCCGCTCTGGATTGTGAAGTAAACAAGTCCAATGTTACAGCTGACCTGCTAATCCCTTCAGAGCGTCCCCTTTAGCCCCCATCAATACCTGTTCTCTACCGTCAAGCTCTGCCTATTCTCAGAAGTGAACCCCCCCCCCCTCTTCTTTCTACGCCTGCAGCAGCTCTTATTCTGCTTCTAATTCATCCATTACTTGTCTCTCTGCAATTTACCCGCAGTTCCTATCTGAAATATGAACCAATCAGCCCTCAATCCTGTGTCTTTTGTCTTTTGATTCACATCATGCGATCCTTTGACTGTCAATGTCAGACTGTAGAGCCATTTAACGCTGAAGCCCCTCTCATGCACTGCTCTCCGACTCGTTCAGCCCGTCTTTTATGCAGACTTTTCCTGCAAGCACAGTGTTTAAAATGTCCATGCACGGTCAGGGAAATGGATGTCTCAACACAACAGGTGATTTGGTGCGTTCCATTTACCTCAGATCTCGGATCTCAGAGCTGGAAAATGACATCACACCTTAGTTAACTGTGTTCCTGTTGCAAGTTGACAACAAGTCAAACAGGCAACATCCAGGAGTACCTTTGTTTTGTTAGCTAATAGGTCTCGAAAATAACATGACAACAAGTCCACAGAGAGAACTGTCACGATGCTATCGGTGAGATTGATTAAATTACAGGAAAAGAGGACTAAGCTGCTAATAAAGAAGGTAGTTACAGCTCAAACGATACTCTTCATGCATGTATCAGCCGTGTTGGATTTTAATTCAGGATACTGAAAGTTCTCAGAGTTTCCAAGTTGGAATTCAAACTTCAGGGGAGCGTGCCTGATGACCTTTCAGACAGGCAACTCGGAAATGATGACTTCCGAGATCTACTACTTTGATTTAAATTTAATTGAACACACTTTATTAATCCCTGAGGGAAATTCTGACTAACAATCTGTTACTGAGAGACATGCTTCTCTAGCACATCGGCCTGAAATACACACACATGCACAAACAGGACCTGTGGACATGCAATAACGGAGAGATCAGAGTGAGGGGGCTGCTACGCAGGGAGTGCAGCAGAGCGGTTGAGGGTTCGGTTGGAGCCTCAGCAGTGCTCAGGAAGTGACCTGGCACCTCTCCAGCTAACAGACCAACCATAATTTTGGTCCGCACCGGGACTTGACCCTCGGGTTCACAACCCAAATCCCTACAGACTGAGCTATTGGCACCCCAGGTCAGTACTGCGGAAATGTCCTCTAACGTGTTGCGTGTTGCTATGTTGGATTTCAAAAATTAATCCTGATTCTTAATGGTTTTTTATGCCATTTTAATTCCATTATTTTGCACCCCAGTCTTTCATTGCCATCAGTGCAGAAACACAAAAACACATTCTCCTGAAAAATGCCAATCTCAGAACAAATCAGAGATCGTCTGATGACAGCGGCCCAGTGGAGGGACTGCCAAGTATTTGAGGCTTCTGCCATGAAGGACTTCTGGAAACAAGACTGTTTTTTCCATGCATTGCTGTCGTTTAGACTCCAGCAACATGCAAAGCAGGAAACAGAGTCGGTGACATCTCAGAGTGGCTAAGTGGGTTAATTTCTGTCAGGACCTAAAGACAATTTCAACCAAAATCTGAAAAAGTGGATCTGGAGAAAATGACCAACCCTGCCTTTAATTCAGCTCCAGGCGTCAGACAGGCAGAGAAGAAGAGGGAGAGATGCACAGTAAGTATCTCCAGGATTGTTTTACAGTGAAGCCTCCCCACAGACTGTTCTCCAGAATACAATCAAAGCTCACATTTGTATGCAGAATCTGTGACTAGAGATGAGACAAACACAAAGATTGTCATGTTGCAGATACAGGGGGCGGGATTAAAAACTTCCCTATGGGTCCATTTCAAAAGCTCTATAACAAATGGAACATGTTGTCCTCTAACTTTAAAGGGTTTTGATAAAGTACTGAAATATAAAAAAAAGCCCCGAAGCCAAAACAAACCACCGCTTGCTGATGAGGAGTGACCTAAGATTCGCAGAGAGGATCAGTGGTTTGGGAAAGTCTGTTCTCAGTCCCTCCCTCTCCGAGCTTTATCCTTATACTCTCTTCCCTGAATTCATCTTTTTTCCCCTCGCCTGAATGTTTTGACATTCTGTCTGTGTTTTGTGTCTTAAGGGTACCAGGTGGTAACCCAAATCCAGCGCGCCAGAAGCTCCCAACAAATCTCATCCCGTCACATCAGATATGGGCGGACACTTGTCATAATCTCTCTCTGTCAGTCTGTGTATTCACTCGCCAAGGTTTATCAATAGCTCGTAGTTCACGGCGGGTCGCCAGGGACCAAGCTGCTTCTCGAGCCTCGCACAGGAGACCTCGGAAAACACACACACACACGCACACACACACACACACACACACACACACACACACACACACACACACACACACACACACACAAGCACGCACACAAGCACGCACACACACACACACACACACACACACACACACACACACACACACACACACACACAAATACCCTGAAGGGATGTTCCGGTGCTTCAGGCCAGTGACAGAAGGAGTGAGGGGGCTGCACTCTCCCCTGTTGACAGACCTTCATCTGCATTGCCTCCAACCTCCTATTACACACACACACACACACACACACACACACACACACAAACACTCTCTTACTATCACACGATGTTAAAAATACACACTGTGCATTAGTGTGTACACAGAAACAGAGTCTCTAAGGACAGACGTGCACATCTGCACACACACATTTTAATCAGAGGCAAACACACACACACACACACACACACACACACACTATTCCAGCTGTTCGGGGCGTCACAAAGCCGATTGTGTCTGACATGAGCTATCGGGTGTTGGTTTCATTCTCTCAGGAGTAGATGAAGATGAATACCTTCCCGTGTTATTGGTTTTACTCTCGTCTGTGTGCGTTCGATCTCCGAGTTTCATTTGGTTCATTTCAGGTGAAGCAGTGGCTACATGAACCACCGGGGCTTTTAGGGATGAAAAAAAAAACAACTTAAACCAATAATATTGAAAGGAGAAATTCACCTCACTTACACAGCAGCCATTTTCCCTCTGAGGGTGGAAAGCTCAAATGCTGCTGTGAAGTTGCACCACGGTGTTCCAGTTTGTGAAATCATACATTTGATATTCCGCAAAGGTTAGGGGCGGCGTTAGCACGACTGCTGCTCACATCGATTAGAAATCACGAGCAGCGTATTATCGGGAGAATTAGAAATCACAAGAGAAGTAAACTTCTACACCAGTGACACAGATTCACTAAGGAAGAGACGTGGACCTTTACTATCTCAGTAAGGGGGTGCTGGTGGCGCAGTGGTTAATGCGCGCACCCCAAGCGGGTGGCCCGGGTTCAAACCCACCTGTGGCTCCTTTCCCAAATTCATTCCCCACTCTCTCTTTCCCTGATTTCTGACTCTATCCACTGTCCTATCTCTCCTATTAGGGCACAAAAAGCGCCCCCCCCCCCCCCAACAAAAAAAAAAATGGTGTATTTTTCAAAGCTGTCCAGAGAACCTGCAGATCTTATATCGGACAACAGGTTGTTCCACAGACTCGATGCGGCTCCAGAGAAGACCCGGTCTCTGAAAAGTGATCTGAGGGGCCTAGCTGTGCTCTATGGTGATAAGAGTTCAGTGATGTAGCTTTGATGGGTGTAGGGGTTAATGCTGTCGGATAGGTTCCTGGTTTGAATCCACAGGAGCCTCTCTGTGTGGAGTTTGCATGTTCCCCCCCGTGCATGTGTGGGTTCTCTCCGGCTTCCTTCCACAGTCCAAAGACATGCTAGGACTGAGGACATGTTAGGTTAACTGGTGACTCTGGATTGGCCGTGTGAGTGTGGCTGGTTGTCTGTCTCTATATGTCAGCACTGTGATTGGCTGGTGAACAGTCCAGGGTGTAACCCCGCCTCTCGCCCAATGACAGCTGGGATTGGCTCCAGGCCCCTCGTGGTGTTTAGATAATGGATGGATTATTTCCAGTGAAAGGATGCTAAGAGGTGTGATCTCTTCGTTGCATTGGCTAAGACGTCTGGCTGCAGCATTTTGAACAAGTTGTAGACACCGCCGGTGGCTGGCTGGGGGTAAAAAATTAGTAATACCACATGTTCACATGAACACACACACTCATGAAGACGCTCGGCTAATAATAAGAGGATAATTATAATTTTTTTTAGTTTATAAATAACACAAGACAATCCGACGAGATGTTCGAGATCTCTGGAAGACGTAAATAGCAGCACAGAGATTAAAAATAGACTTCTTCTAAAATCTACCCTGAGTGATCATTCACTGCAGATCAATGGCGGGAATGAGGAGAAGTGACATGAGCGGTCACCATGGCAACAGACGTGGAGCATTGGTTTTTTTGGGCAGGGTTGTGATTGAGTGGAGGGGGCGGGGGGGGGGGGGGGAGGCATGAGCAGGAGAAAGAGCAGCAGGAGGGAGAGAGGGAGAGCGAACGTGTGGGCGGTAAGGAGGGAGCGAGGGAGGGAGAGAGAGAGAGAGAGGGAGGGAGGGGAGGGGGGGGGGGGTCAATTCAAGGGAAATACAGAAAACGTGTGCGCGCCAGAGAGAAATGATGGGCGTAATCCGGATTAAAATGGTGGGTTTTTCGACAATCCCGAGTTAGGAGCGCCGCGTCAGTGCCAACTGCCCACCCACAGCAGCTACCCCGTGCCAAGCCCAGAACCAAATCAGCCGCTCTGGCACATGCAGGGAGCCTCCATGACACACAAGCAGACAGCACATGGCCGTGCAGGGAACATCCCCGAAAACACTCCAGCCTCCAAAAAGTCTCTTCTGCCTATTTTTATACGGTTTGATTTTCTACTCTGCCGCATGGTTCGAATGTAACAATTAAAAACCAGGAGGGGAAATGACATAATGTTCTCTGTGTGTGATCCATATTCAGAGCGGGAATCTGTTTCATGACAAAAGTGTCATTTCTTGCTTTCCTTTTTATAAAAAGACATGTCTTAATGTTAGAAAGGTGGAAACTGGGGCGCTGGTGGCGCAGTGATTAGTGCGCGCCCCATGTATGGAGGCTGTAGTCCTCCAAGCGGGCGGCCCAGGTTTGAATCCAACCTGTGGCTCCTTTCCCGCATGTCATTCCCCACTCTCTCTCTCTCTCCCTGATTTCCATCTCTATCCACTGTCCTATCTCTAGAATAAAGGCACAAAAAGCCAAAAAATAAATCAAAAAAAAAAAAAAGTAAAGTGTAAATTAGTGTTGTAGGACTTAATCTCGTCTCGGAATCGAAAGCATTTTTTACACAGCCTTGTCTTGGTCTCATAAGAGCGGTCAGACCACCACTAATCGGCTATTTTTCCTCTCGGCCCGATTATCCTGCAGTGTGAGCCAGGCTTCACGATTAGTAAATACGTTGAGTTTTACCTTCCCTTTGTTCCAAAAATCTACTGTCCAAAAGTCAAGTTGTTGTTATTTTTGTAGCCACGCTGTTGACCCCGTGTCTCTGATCGTGCCGCTAAGAGCCAATAGAATCAGTCCTACATCACAGCACTGTCCTCATGTAGCTTTTTCACCATTGGCTCGGAGAGACGTGTGAATGTAGCATATTGCTGAGGCACAAACACACACACTGCATCGTTTCACTGCCTAATTAAGAAACTGTGAATGTGATCATGTGTGTGTGTGTGTGTAGGTGTCAATGCTTTGTCACACTCTATCTGGTTGCTCGTATGTAATGTCAGACCGGGACACGCTCGGCAGCATGTGTATGTGTGAGAAAACGTGCCTATGAGTGTGTCTCCGCCCCAATGAGTGACGAGTAAATGTATCAACCACGCTGCAAGCTTGCTTACGCACATGTTCGTATATTTGGAAGACCATCTGGTTGTGAGTGTGTGTTTTTGTTAGTGAGCGTACACACAGGTGAGGGGGGGGGCAGTGAATCAGATGTCTCATTATAGATTGTTGGTCCTGGCAGAGACGGTGTGTGTTTGGGCGAGGTGTCAGGTGTTTGGCTGTATGTGCTTGTGATTTTTTATTCATGTTGAGTCAGTCTTAGCGGTGCAGCAGCAGCAGCAGCAGCTTCTACCGCCTCTGAGGAACACAAACACGCTCAAAGAGGTGGATGCACTGCGCTCTAAGTGGCTTTATCAAACGCGGCTCGAGATCGAAGATGCAGCCGGGGATGGGAGTTGAGGGAGGATGAGGAGGATAAATGAATTTTCAGAAGAGCGGCCTTCTCATCTACAAAAAGCGAGATAAAGTAAGATAAAGAGGCGAGGGCGAGGGGGAAGAAGGACGAGATGTGAAGGAGAGCAGATTTATCACATCATCACACAAACTTAATGATCAATCAAACAAAACGAGGGAGTCAGCTTTACGGTCCTGACATAGGAATGCTGTTAGTCATGTGTTATTAAAGCAGATGCTGAAAATATCACAGAGGCCTCCCAGCCACGGGTTCACACAAACACGCACAGCCAAGCTAACTTCAAAAGCTGCGGCCTCGCTTTGTACCGAAGAGCAAAGATGGCTGATTGTTTTAATCCTATGCCTCATATTTCAGAAAATTATGTTCATCCAACTGCACAGAGGACAACAGTTTTTTTTCTGTAACTGGCAGTTTCCACAGGATCCAGCTAGCAGACAGGAAGTGACACACGGGAACGCATAGAGCATCCAGTCAATTTCAAAATAAATCACCATATACAGACTCCTGATTGTATATCCCATCACTTTGTCAACATAACATCAAAACAGGCACCACATGAACAATGACTCGACCAAATGAGGCTTCTGTGAACCCTTTACAGTTGACCTTTTTAAAACTCACACATAGTGTCACGTACCCTGACTAAACGTTGGCATAGTTTCAGATCATGAGGTAAACGTATGTTGGAGTAATCCCAGGATGAGTCTGCAGAGGGCGCTAAACAGCTTGTCCTGAAAATCATCGATAGTTCCTCGATATGAAATCTCTTCCATAGACTCTCTTCTCCCAGCACTGGAGAGCAGCCCTCCCCTGGCAGCCCTGCAGCGTTCTGCCCCTCAGGAAGACTTCCAGAGAGCTGACCAATCAGAGGAAAGTGGGTTATGTGGAGAGGGGGGCCTTAAAGAGACAGCAGCTGAAATGAACCGTTGAAATTAGGGTTTTTGCTGACACCAGTATCAGATCAATCAGGAGGTTTTTGAGCTCCTGCAAAAGCTGCTCTATAAGTTTCACACATGAGGAGGAGATGGGATCTTTAAGTTGTGTGCTGATGTGGCTTTATCTTCCTTCCAGCAGCTTTTTAGGGTAAGACTGTTGAACTGTGACAGGTATAAGAAGTCAAGGCTCTAACGAGGTATAACATGACACTCAGCGAGCATTTTATCCTGACTTGTTTGCCTGCCTCGCACGCACATCATGTCAACAGGGCGGGAAAATCTTTGTGTGGAGATGTAAAGCCTGCCTGAGATAAATAATTCATGGCGTCACAGTTACCATCATGAGGTAATGCAGACGAGAACAGGGACTGCCTCGCAAGTTTGGAGTATTGATTTCCTATTAACATGCAGAAGATCTTGGCAGGTGAGTTTTAATCCTCGACTGTCAGATCCAACCACAGGTCCCTGAATGCAGCAGCACGTAAGAGTTTTTCAAATTGGATTCTGCTAACACACACACACACGCACGCACGCACACACAAGCACTCCTTCACTCATAGGGATGGATTTTTAATAAGCACAGTTTCTCTTTGGGTTAACAATCACTGGGATTATGGGTTGTGTTGTCTTCAGGTTGTAACCGTCCGATAGCCTTCATTACAGTCGTCTTGTCCACTGATTACTGTCCTCCCTCCATGGTTATTGTAGTCACACATGACTTCCGCCAGACCCTTTCATGACGCAACCGCCAAGATTTAAAAAAATATCAAACATGTTTATAATCATATTTGCGCCGCCACCGACGATCTCCAATGACATCGGGGATGTTACGATTGGATCTGTATATTGCTCACACTACAAGATAATCTGGGAAGATAATCGGTTCCGAGCAGCCTTGAGTCGGGAACAACCCTGTGAATGTCGGGAAGGAGGAATTGGCCTGATTATCCTGTGGTCTGAACCAGGCTTTAGTGGCCCGGGGTCCCAAGAAGTGGCCCGTTGACAAGCAGCACCTCGGTGAGTGAACAACCAGATCAGGAGGATTTCAGGGGCAGGCTTCTTGAAATTCTAGGAGTGCATATTAGAGACCATGGCGTCTTCTCAGTGACGTCAGTGGCCGTCACTATGTTTGAAATACTGTCGCTGCCTAACTTTGGATCTATCTGGTTACAGGCAGAGAGGCTAAAAAATCTGTCAGCCAAATAAACCACGCCCCTCTTTATGCAAATGTATGCTGTGTTATATTCAGAATGTACCAATATAGAAATGAGCTAGTCAGACTAAAACTGCTCATTGTACCAGTTTGTAGACATGTTTAAAGATGAGCATTTTTACTGTATATTGGATTTGATGGGACCGCCCAGGCTTTTTGAGCCGGCCTCAAGTGGACACTAGAGGAACTGCAGAGGAGGCTGCTCGTTCTTCATGCTGCTTGATGCTTTTCATTCGACATGTTTCCAAAAAATGTGCATGTGACTTAATCACAGATTATGTTGCAATCTTTGCAGTGTTTTGTCCTCTGTTTGTATGTGTGCGAGCTGATGTCCGGGTTAAACAAACCCCCGGTATCATCCGAAAGCTGACCTGCTCCCTCCTCTAGCAAGGTGCTAACGCTAAACCTATAAGCCTTACTGAGTCACGCTGCCAGGGTCGGTCTCTCCCCGCGGCCCTGCAAGGTGAAATCTGTCTCACCTCTGACCCCCTTCACTTGTTCTAATCCCTCTGTCTTTATCCGTATGTCTCCCACTCTCTCTCTCTCGTTTGACAATCGTTTTTGTTGCTTTCTGATTTTTTTAATCCAGCAGCACGCTGCAAAGACTCGAGCCAAGAACATACCGCTTGAGGATACACCTTTTAACCACATAATATCTGATGGACACACACTTGCAACAGGAGCTTAATCGATTAATCCATCAGCATGAAGACAACTTGTAAACCCTGACCTCAGCATATGTGGACTGTGAGGATCAAGGAGCGGCTGAAAACACGAATGGGAATGAGGCTGAAGTGTAAGCGGGAAGAAATGAGAGCACAAGCTGCATAATTATGTGCGGTTTCTCTCCCAACGCTCCCCCAGCTACAACTCTGCATCTCCAACTGTCCCTGCGGAGGCTGGTTGTAGTTCTCCAGTCATGAAAGGCTGCGAGCAGGAATACAGAGCATCTCTCTCTGCTGCATCCCAGGGCTCATTTCCTGGATGTTTGTATCTCCAGAAGCAGAGCTAGAGCAGATCGATTCTGCTATAATTAATAACACGAACACAAATACACGCTGCAGCTTAAATAATTGATTTATCGTTGTTTTAAAGATGTGCTTCCTTACTTGGGGTTACATCAGCGACTGTTGACGCATGTTAGAAAACGTCTTAAAAGCAGGAGGAATTACAAGCATCTATCTCATCCTGGGACTCACAGCCTCCCTGTGCGGAACATGTGAGGTCATTTTAATCACCAGTTTCTGGTGGTAGCACGGGGAAGGCACTGACATGGTAGGCGACATCATCCCTGGGGTCATTACATATGGATGGAGGAAGTGTGAAAGCGGCCACATGCCTTCTGTAAGTGTCTCTTTTTAAAAAGAAAAAATCTCTCAGGGGAATCTGGCACGAGTGCGATAATATCACAGCCTCCTTCTCACTTTCTTCTTTTATGCAATGGAGCACACATTTGCAAGATAAGCCCCCCATTCTGTGCAAACTAAATCATCCATCATGTCCATGGGGGTTGAGAACGCTCCACAGGGAGTTGACTATATAAAAGCATGATGATCTAAAGGTCATTTGAAGCCAGAGCTGTAACCTGTCAACAAACACACGCATGCTGAACTAATAAATATTGGTTTTGGCTTGGTGGAAGCGTGGTACCGTGTTGAAGGAGTGCACATGCAGTACACAAACACACACACACAAACACACACACATGCTTTCCTTTACGGACGGGTGAGTCGAGAGCTCCAGAGTGACAACACTCAGGGGAGTCATGCTGAGCGAGCTGGTCGTGTTGAGAATGAGGTGTCGACCCTCTCTATAGGAGCGCACTCCAACACGGACTCCTCATCACCTCCAGTCGTGTGAGCATGAGTAGAGGCACGCTGAGATTCAAGCAAACCCCCCACCATTTACCGCTTTTTACAGGTTCTACCTGCAGCTCTTAATGAATGAACAATGTTTATTGTTTTGACTTATAGTGCTTTGAAGCAGCTTTAAGGCTTTAAAGTGCTTTCTGATCATGGAAGGTTCTGCAACGGCCTTTCCAGCAGAAGAACTGGAAAGGGTTTCATTTACAGAACAGTCCAACATGTGTAAACCAGCTTCACTCTTTGATGGGCCAGGGGTGAGAGACGCCAGGTGTAGGAGATTATTTGTTATGTTTTGCTCCTTCTATGGGTTTTATGAAGTTTCCTGTAATTTGCAATGGGCGTGGTTTACCTTATTTTTTTTACCTATGCATTGGTTGGACGTGAGGCGAGAAAAAGAGGCTGAGGGGGTTTGAATATTTTCTGTTGACCGTCATCTTTACCCTCATCAGCATCATCGTAATTGTCATCATCTTTTGGACTTTTGTTTTTAGAATTATTTTCTCACTCTTTTGTTAAATAAATCATGAAACATATCTGGACGTTTAATTCTATTTAGATACGAACGAGTCACAGGTACAGGCCCACTTAGTCTCTGTGCGGCATTTTTCAATCTTAGGGCACAAAACCAGGTTTATAAATAAGCATTCTGACGCCTTTTCCTTGTGTGTATTCAGGTATAGACAAAAATATGAATGGAAATAAATATTGGCTAATCCGGCTGTTAGCTAGCCGGAAAAAAAATCTAATTTTACTGTTTTGTCGCGACTGTGTTATGTGTTGTGTCACTTCTTTTATGACCTCTCCCTGGCTCTGCACACAGAAAAGACACACTTTACATCCAGCATGATGCAGCTCTAAACACAGTCAGAGTCGTCTCAAGGTGATTTCCTGGAAAAACTTTAGGGCAGGTTAAAACGTGAACAGCCAACCCCCCCCCCCCCGACTTTCATGCACTTTTATACCTGCCAGTCTCCTACAGCAACATATCCGTGTGAAGTCGGGGTGAGAACGCTGCAGGACATATTCAGAAAAATAGCGAGCTGGCAGGGGGGTGATGACATTTAAATCACACGATGGGGAACACTGAAGGAAGCTGCTTCACACTCACACTCTTTACAGCATCGATACTTTGATTAAGTCATATGTCATGTCCTGCATCCTGATCCCCCCCCCCCCCCCGCCCCCCCATCATGTCAGACAGGTAACACTTAACGCTGTAAGGGACATTTGTAGGAAGAAGATTTCAGGGGCTGAATGCAGCGTGTGAAAACAGACACTTCTGTCCGTCCTCGAGGTGTTTAACCATTGTGTTCACGTTGGTGAGGATCAACATTTGGACTGCTAATTACTGACGAGGTTTATTTTTACCGGCAAAATGTCAATATGGTACTTACAACCTTAATCACTCTCTTAGCATTCCCGTCTCTGCAGCCAGTGAGTGCATTCGTATTGCAAATGGACAGACCCTAAAGACTGTTTCATTAAGTCCCCCGTCTTCTTTCAAGCTCTGCTTCCTATTCCATTATTGGAGATCAATATCAGGGTGGTGGGAGGATTCATCTGCATGTTAAGCAGTCTCTTTTTGAACCAATGGCAGCTTAGGAATAGGGCTGGAGCCTATGGGAGGGTGGCATGAGAGATGTGTTGACAGTGTTTAGGTAAAGGGTGCTTCATCATGACTCCGGGGTCCCACAGTCCGCAACCTGGTCCTCAGGAAGTTGATTCTCTCCCCCCCTCATGGATCATAATGGCCTGAAGTAATCGCAGGTAGCAGCAGGTGAAAACGCAAACAAACACACGCAGACAGAACCAAAACTCATCAACGCCCACAGAGCACTCTGAGCTCGCTTTTTCCTATTCCTGCTTACACACAGATCCTGACCGTAGAAGGGAATCTCTCGGGCTGTTTGTAATCTTACACACACGAGTGTTAGAGTCCCACTAATGTGTGTGTGACTCATATATGACAAATGGACTCGGGCCTGCAGGCTGTTGTCATGGTGGGCTCTTGAGAAAACACGCTGGCATCGCCTCAGGGGCAGAAACCTGTCCAATGCTTTCCACAGCAGAAAGGCACCTGCACCGACCAATCAGATGCATGAAAGGGCAGCCGGACTGACCAATGGGTTTGAGGACTGAGGGTTTATAAAAATTTGTGTCAGCAGTGATGTCCCAGATTAGACAGCACTGAGCAGTAGAAAAGCTTGATGCAGAGACGGCTCTTCACTGAGGGGAACGTGCGAGCTGTCAGAGCTGCAAACAGATGACTCTTTTCAGATCGTCAGCGAGAGCCCGAAGTGATTAAAGTGCATGTGATGAACAAATTATTAAACGATATTTTTGACATCCTCCTTCTTATCTTTTTTAGCTTTTAACGGGAGAAGCAAAAATAGCCCTTTTGATTTCCTCTAAAAACAGACCAGAGAGTTTGAAGGGATGTTTGTGAAGACAGCAAACGTCCAATAAATAACTCGTTTGAAATGGAGACGACAGCCTGTTCTCCATCAGATGAACAATGTGTCACTCAGTCAATATGAATGCATAGAGATACTTTACTTTCCAAACCGTTTTTATTTGATGGTTTCGCATCGATTTCTAGGAGACAATATGACAAAGTGGCTACAGTCCTGTTAGCGGCTCTGACGGCTGAAGGCACCGTGTTGGTTTGACCTGAAAGCAAAAATCAACACGCTGTAGCTACTCATAATAACGATTCAAAGGCTGTTTTAGAAAACGCCTACTACTACAATCTAATGCAGTATTCAGTATATACTGTATATGCTGCTTCTTTGTGTTCAAAATAGTCTGTAGTCTGACCTCCAGTCAGTGGTTATTCTGCATTATACACGTCTAAATTGGTGTCTTGGAATGAGGAAGTAAACAACAGCCTAGCTGACGACAAACGCCGCCTCAGTGTCGCGTCCACTTACAGTCTGAAAAAAGCTGACGAGAGATTCATTTAGAGGTTCATGATTTAAAGAATCAACAAAGATAACTGGTGGTATCTTTGTGTGGTTCAGTCTGATTGGGATTATTTCCTCTCTGACCTGGCGCTTTGCATTGTGGGAAACTGTACGTGAGGGAGACTGGTCTGATGCAGACTGCAGATGTTTTCTGAATCGGTACGACATCCTGGTATTTTTTGGCGTACTGCGGATCTTGCATTTGTTCTCATACTGCATGCTGCATTTTAGCCAAATCTGTACGCACTAGTGGGTAGGGGCAGGATATGACGTACAAAGAGCGATGAGGAAATAGCGGATGAAGCAACAGAGTCCCAAGATATAATCTCTACAACATGTTCTGGGTCTCCGACCAGCCCAAGTCCCTGAGGTATTCATGATGTCTGACGGCTGACGTTCACTGTCATGGCAATCCGAGTAAGAGCCGTTGATCTATTTCAGGACCAAAGTGTTTGAACAAGTGACTGACACTGACATCCCCGGGGAGCGCTAAGCTGCCTGTGTGACTAAAAATACTGTTAAATTTGAACATCAGCTTCTAATGCAGCTCATAAAATCATTACATCCTTCAACATGTCAATTTGACTTCAAGCCGCTCGACAGCCACACAGCTGGATTATCCTTTAAAAAGCTCTGAATAGCTTTCCTATATTAGCTCAAAAGAGCTGTTGATTTATCTCTGAACTCCTCGGGCTGGTTGTTGAAAAAAGCATGTTCTGTATTTTCTTTGCAGGACTACATTTGTAAGCCTTCAGATTACAGATAAAACACTCCATCTATGGCATTGCTATTCTGTAAGCTAATGCTGTGAAGCTAAAGAAATGCAGGACTAACTCCAGGGGGGGCTGCTGGAAATCCTTCATGTATTATAATTTTGGGGTGTTTTGAACACTTTTGGCCGGGCTCCTCCCGCCGTCTGAACATTTTAAACTGTCTGGACAACCGATATAATCTGCGTGAAGATGATCTGAGGTTTTTTTTCTCTTTTTTTTTGCCGCTGGTTGTGTCCTGGTCGCGCTGCTCAGGTCATGACATGCAGCACCATCTCGTGACGAGACAGTCCTGTTGGCTTCCTCCCAACGCCCTGCAGACTGAGACCATGTGCCTGCTCGCTAGTCTGTGAATAACTGCTCTCCTCTGCCTGCTCCTTCACTGTCTTTTTTTTTTTACTCTTACTCCATCATATGCTTCCCGTCTGTCCCCTCTCGCACTCAGACTGTCGCTTCAGCTCGCTTCTTCTCTTGCAATCAAACCCGTTTTCCTGTTTTTTTTTCACTCTCTCTCTTGTTGTTTTCCTTTAGCTGTTCCTCCTTGTTTACCCTCTCTTTCTGTCCCTCAGACCCCGCAGCCTGGGTGACTCGTCCGGATGATGAGCGACACTTTGCTTCCAGTGAGTGCCTAATGAATGAGGGGCGACCAATTATTCATCACAACACCAAAGGAAACAACTCTAACTATTCAACCGACAGAAACAGGACTCTAAATCACGTCGGTTTCAGATCTTGTCACGAGAAACTTCACACTCAGAGCTCGGTCAGCGGGAGACGAGTCATCCGTCAAAACAGAAATATCTGCCCACATAATTTCCTCACAAAATGGGTGACATTTATTCAGCCAACACTGCAAGAGAACCACTCAGCAGTGAAGCTTCAGGGGGATTCACTCCAACAGCGAGGCAGAGTCGAATGAACCCGTGCTGAACCTGCGGTTTTCAGAGATGTCCCAAGAAAAACCCCAACTCAGGAACATGTCATGAACTAGATGTAAAATCAAAACCAATACCAACTTCAGAGCTGATGTGCCTCTGTGGCTAAAAGGCTCATCAATTATTGCTCGTCCTGTGGCTGATGAGAACGAGTTATTTAAACTCAAATACAAGACATCCCAACATGTCCAGGATGCATAAATCATAAGTTCTGTAAGCCTGAGTTAGTCACTTCTCTCGGTTCTGAAATGACTTTGTATAGTTTACAGAGAACGAGAGAAAAGGGAGAGAGAGCAGAAAATGATTAGAAAAGCTCATGTGAGGGACTCGCTCTCGAAGCAGCGTTGACATTAAAGCGAGAGGAAAAAGAGAGGAAGACGTGAGAATGGAGAGAAGTGTGAATGAAGGCACTGTGGATATTTAAGGTGATTTGTCCTCACACTGCTCCGGATTGTCTGTGGTCCAAAGCCTCTGTGTGGACTAAAAGTGTCCCTCCTGGAACCTAACCCTCTCGTCATGTCACTCAGAAGGATTAAAGAAGCTAAGCCCCCCCCCCCCCCCCCCCCCCATCCCTCTCCCATCAGCCACGTTTGACGAGGAATCACTGACTGAAAGCAGGGAGGGATTTATATTTTACATGTGTGTGGCATTCTTTATTCTAAACACCCTCCTGGTTGTACGCTCTGACAAACAGCAGAACACGAGGTCTGATGATGAAACATGCATAAAACATAGAAGTGATCCGGAGCAGGCAAGATGAGAGATTCCCAAACTTTCCAAAATAAAAGCATCATTCTGAAGAGCACAATCAACACAGCAACTCAAAGAAGAGCTCACCTTCCAATCATAGTAGAGTGCTGCTGCACGGCGGCCTCTAGGAGGCGCTCCAGGATGGTCCATTCTCCCATGGTTGGAGTTTGGAGGCATCCACTGGGCACAGAGAATCAGAGCGGACCCCACTTCAAGCGGGTTTCCAAGTCAGCAGGGCACCAGCGCCGGTGTCAGAGTCCTCTTTTTTGAGTCTTTAAGTCCACTTGTTGAGTAGAGATGAGGTAGGCTGTGGCTTCAGACGGCTTCTCAGGTGTAAAGAGCAACCAAGCAGCTCAGTGGCACCTCATTGTTGCCGCTGTGATCACCCTTCTCCTTTCTTTTTGACAAAATCCCAAAATAAAAACCAAGCCTTGAACTACACCTGAGATGCTTGGACTGACTCTCGTCTATCTGCTAGCTGCACACACACCCATTCTCATGTCTGTGTGTGTGTTTAATTCTCCGTCCATGCACGTGCTCAGGTGAACGTGTCAACTTCTCCTGCCTTTTTCTCTGCTCTGGGTGCATATGACCCTGTTTAGCCCCCTAAACAGCTGCTCAGTCAGATGTTCTCACACAACACACACACACACACAAGCACCTGGGGACACCAGCGCTCATCTAATTCTACTGAGTTTCAGGTAGCAATGGTGGTTTGTGCAAACAGGCACCCATCACTCACACACTAACAGTGCGCCCTCACACTGGTTCTTTGACAGCATCTTGTAGTAACTCTAGGGGGGGTGGGGGGTGGGGGGGGGGAGGTTCAAGTCCATGCACTCATGTGAGCCGGAGCAACCAGGGATCTGTGTGTCTGCTCGTTGTGCACTCCTCCATCCTCTATTCTGTCCCCTTGTTTTCTGTCCTCTCTTCAAGCTTATTTTTCAACGGTTCCCTTCTCCTCTTCTGTTGCTCCTTGCCTTCTCTCCTGGTTTGGATCATGCAGCGCTGGACTGAAGCATCGCTCACTCCTCCTCCTGCTGCTGCTGCTGCTCCGTCTCCTTCCCTGTGCTCCAAACCGTCACTGGTTTCTCAAGTCCTCCTCCTCCTCCTCCTTCTCACTGCCTCTCTCTGTCGCTCTCCGTGTTTCTCTCAGCGTAGTTTACGAGGGGCAGCTATCCTCTCCTCTCTTCCCTTCATCTTGTTTTTTTCCTTCCCACTTGGTCTCCCTCTCTCTGCTTCTGCCCTCCACCTGCCTCCGTCTCTCTCTCACTCTCTCTCTGAGCCAGTAGGCAGCCAGACCAAGCGTGTGTCTACAGGATTAGAGCGAGGAATCATCTCTGTGCTCCTCCCCCCTCTCGCTCCCTCTCGCTCCCTCTCGCTCACTCGCCATCACTGTGTTTATCCCCCCCCTTCCTCCTCCTCCTCCTCTTCATCTCTTACTGCCTCAAACACCACACAAATCATTTCCCACTCTTTTCTCCAACACCATGTATTGCTCATGATCTTGTCTTCTTGTCTGTTTGTGTTGATACACACGGCTACGAGGATGATGCTCACTGTGAACACACACACCACACACACACACACACACACACACACACACACACACACACACACACACACACACACACACACACACACACACACACACACACACACACACACACACACACACACACACACACACACACACACACACACACACACACACACACACACACACACACACACACACACATACATACACCAAACGTGAGACAGGAGGGGTAGTGCCATACTGAGGCTATGCATAGAATGTGTGTGTGACATGGAAATTAAATTAGTGACAGTCATCAAGAGTAATTTACAGAGGATGTGCTGTCACACACACACACACACACACACACACACACACACACACACACACACACACACACACACACACACACACACACACACACACACACACACACACACACACACACACACACACACACACACACATAATGTAATCATGGCAGACTTTTTTTAAAGCAATGCAAATCGTTTAATTATTTCCATTATCCATTAATCCTTTTAGACTTTAAATAAATAAAGAGGCGCTCATACGCCATGTTGGGAAGGTTAGTCCAGCGAGGGAGAACACTGGGGTCATGATGACACCTGTTATTGGTTATTTTGGGGTTTAAATGTCAAAGGTGGTTATTAGAAATCAACAACTACAGACCCGTAACTTGGATCATCTGAGGCTCAGATGGTTGTCTAAACCGTCAGGGGTTCGATCACTAGCTCCTGCAGCCACATGTCCGATGTGTCCTTGAGCAAGACACCTAACCCCAAGTTGCTCCCTCTGCTTCGTCGGCGGTGTATGAATGGGATTAGTTACTTTGGAGACTTCACTTAGCAGCCTCTACCATCAGTGTGTGAATGTGTAGGTGTGACCTACGGTGTGAAAGCGTGATACAAGTTCAAGTCCATTTACCATTTTTGTTATTTTCACACATGCACAAAACTCCTGGAAAATTCCCAAAATTTTGTCAGGGAGAGCGGTGTGAATGCAGCAGGAAGAAGTCCCGAAAATGCAGTGAAATCTTTGAGCATCTTAATCTTTACTGCTAATAGTCACATTTAACTACCTGGAACCAGCAAATATTTGACTCTTTAACTTGTTAACTGACTTTAAAAAGCTATTAACAAAGTTCATATTGTCAATGAAAATCATCCTGAGACTCTGCAGATGCACTTTGTCTTGGTTTCACGTTCTGTATCTTTCTTGTCGATATCAAATTATCAGGCAGCTACTGTATCTTCACTGTAAAGATGTCTGCACTCTTCCTGATTAGCACTAAATGTCAGACCAGCAAAGTTAGTGACTAGAACACCGTGGAGCATTAAGCGACTAAAGCGTGAGATATTTTCCTCTGGAGACGGAGGGCGACAAAATATTGAAAATATCATAGACTGTAAATATTAATGAACAAAGTCGTCTGTTCCTGCAGGGGGCTCTGGAGTCTCATCGATGGCGGTCTCCATGTTGGTAATGCTCTCAGCCTAACTTTCAATTGACCTAATGACAGGCTGAGAGCTGGAGCTGAGGCGGGTTTTAATCCTCCTGACAAACTTTACACCGCGGGCGCCTGTCAATCAGGTCAGTTACACGCCTTATTGTGAATAACTCTTATTCTTCATCAAATCAAAATAGACGAGTTATCAAAAAATGAATCTTGTGAGAAAACATTTTGTGTCAATACAGCCTTTTTAGAATGGGTGTGTATGTGACTTCCTGTGCTTCTGCTGCCAGCCTCCAGTGGACACTCGAGGAACTGCAGGATTTTGCACTTCCGCATTGGTCTAATTTTTCAACTCCACAGGTTGCCACTTGGAAGTGTTTACAGAGGAAGAGGAATTGGAATTTCAAATTCCCATCTTGGATCTGTTTCAACCTCCGTGACAAAAAAACATGTTTTGCCTGAATGTGAGCCAAGCCACGCCCATGACCCCAAGAGGCCGACTTTCCTGCACTATTTTAAATGCGGGGTCAACTTCCAGCCTCCAACTTTGACCTCACCTGAGACAACAGGTAGGAAACTAATTCACTTTAGTTAATCCACTCAATTAATTACCAATGCAGAGCAGGTACCTCGTGTTCCTGTGTATTGTGATGGCTCTGATGTTTCATATGCAAAATGGGAGTGCTTCTGGCAGTACATTCCTTCTCTCAATGGAGAGAACCTAGTTACCTTGCGTGCTAGTTTAAAAAAAAAAACACAGAGCTTGTTTTAATTTAAGTTTCTCTCAGGTAATAATCCCCCCATGAAGAGTGCTTTCACACTAGCACAAACCTACTGAAAACTATCTGAAGTTTTCGGGCTGCGCAGACATGAGAACGCAGCAGGAAATATTCAGGACAATTCATCAGATGCAAGTGGGATGGGGTGGTGACGTTTACATCCTGCCACCGACGCACAGCCATAAACTGTTTCTAAGTGACTGGTGCGATCTGCATGCTAGTAATGAAACTGATGCAGTATTTGTTTCTGTTCGCCTGCATATTCATCTCTGTGATTTTGGTGATATTGTGAATGTGTCAAACTACTGAAAGCACTGATATAAATGCAAAAGTTGCGTTGTACAGCAGACTCTGTGGCTTCTTCCACAGCGCTATTTTACCTCCTGAGAGCCCCCCTGGTTACAGCTGCCTTAGCCACCCCTCCTGCCCCAGGGTCTCAAAATCCTGCTATATCTGGGCGACTGGTTAATCTGTGCCCCCTCCTGAGATCAGGTAATCCAGGACAGGGACAGGGAGATGGCCCTGGGCATGTTCAGATGACGGGAGGGGAGAATAGAAATGTTTGTGATCATGCGTGAGAGTACATCAGAGCGGTGAAATGCATTCAGTAATTTGATATCTCGATTTACCTAAATTATAGAATTAGTAGAAGTAGAAGTTGTGCATTTATTCTAACTTCTTCAATTTTTTTCAGTTCCTATGTCTGTTTGGAAGAGCATTCAGACAGTCGAGTCCTAAATTCCAATGTCAGAACATCCAGCCGCAAACATTTTCCAGAGTGTCACTTTCAAACAACCCGAACATCGGAGATTTCTTTTTCGGATTGGGGGGAGGGGTCTAAGGAGGCATGGTATGACGTTAAAAAAGGACGCTGCAAAAGCAGGACATGAGTAAAGTTTACAATGTGGTCCGGGGGGTGTCTGGGGGCGGCTGCTGTGCGACCCGACCATGAACAAAAAAAACACATTTTCCATCAAGCTCCTCAGCCCCTCCCTCCACACATATCATGGATAATGTTGCCCTGACTTTTAAACCCCTACTGCAACCCCTTACCGCCCATCCTAAGCACTACTCCAACCCTCACCTTTCACATCAACAGCATGAACACACATGCTCAGTATTATGCAACTATCTCACAGTCCTCCAACACTGTATGTCTTGCATGCTCGTTTTTTGTAACGTCTAGCACTTAGTATTTTAACACACTTCTGCACGATAAAAAAAAAAGATAAATTCAGCTGTTTGCGTTCTAAGTTGCAGCCCACACTGATCATTTTTGGGAGATTTTATCATGAGTGCAGTGTGCTACCATTTTTGAACAAATCGTCCTATCAACACCGTAGTGGTGGCGAGACTTGTATCTGAAGGACTGTAGCCGTCTTTGGCACTCAGAGCTCTTGAGGCCTTCAAAGAAAAAGGTTGAGTTAGGACATGGACACGACTTTGGTTACATAAGATCTGAAGGGGCGGGACAACGGCTATAATTCAATTTAGACCGAGGTGACAGATATCCTTCCATCCCACAGAACCATAGCTACATTCCTAATCTTGATTATTTCTTGTGCTTACTTCAGGTTGCACAGTGGCATGTTGGGATGGGAGCTCAGCTGGGCTGCAGCACAGACCTCAATGTGTCGATGTGTTTTTTTTTTTAACGCGTCCTTACAAAGTGTCTGTGTGTCTGATACATGAAAGAGGTGAGGCAGGCAGAGGGACAATGAGCTGCCATGTGTTTGCATGTCACTTTGCAGCAAACAAGCGAGGAATCACTCAACATTATTCATTTAGATTCTCATAGACGAGCACAGAGGCAACATCTCTGTGCAGTGCAGCTAAGTGTTTTAGTGGCTTCCCCTGTCGCTGCCCGTATCACCGGACCGGAGGAGTAGTAATCTACTAAAGAGGTAATGAGTGATTGCCCACACGTAATCTGCCCTCGCCTGTGCCAAGACAATCTGCCAACACTGTGTCTCACACAGAAGAGAGTACGGCAAAAGGGACAAAAACACAAACATCCTGGCCGCAATCCTCCGTCTGGCATACTTACAAGAAACGCCAGATATTTCCCTTACCACCCTCTGATAACCTTTCAGAGAGACTTGTTGCTTTACAAAAACAGAGCTTAATTCCTACCCACTCTGGTGATAGTCTGCTGTTTTCTCTAGTGCCAAAATGAAATTGACAATTATAGTTTGAGGTAAATTGTCCTGCAACTAATTTATGGACTTTCCTGATTTATGGTTTTATGATGTGATCATTTTTTCGATCAGACCCCCCGAAGGTTAAGATCACAGAGAACTTAAATAGTTGTTTTCTCGTGAAAAAATCCTAGAGAACTTCAGGAGGACTGCTCCAGAATTCTTCCTACTGTGGTTGTCCACATATGCACCGCACAGCAGGACACTATCCCTGTAGGACAGTGGGGGGGCGAGGGGGGCTTTTAAGGCAAGGCAGGATGTTAAAAGAACGACGTGGAAGCAACTGAGTCCGCAATGCGACCCTATAATGAGAAGTGATGTGAAACATAAAGCCGATACTTAAGTGCAAAATCCTGCAGTTCATCGAGTGTCCATTAGAGGCTGGCTGCAGAAGTCTATAGTCTGTCTACAAACCCCCCAATGATGAGAAAAGTCCATCCTCTGTCTTTAGGCTGCTCCACTTTTCAGAAAATGTGTGCTCAAACAGGCCGTTTGGAGTTTTTCCCTTCATGACATCACAAAGGGCAGTAACCCCTCCCCCAGGTGGGTGACACTC
The DNA here is from genome assembly GCF_963584025.1 of Labrus mixtus. Taxonomy (NCBI): domain Eukaryota; kingdom Metazoa; phylum Chordata; class Actinopteri; order Labriformes; family Labridae; genus Labrus; species Labrus mixtus. The sequence continues at coordinate 8,371,558 of NC_083620.1, forward strand.
CCACAGCTAGGTGTTTGTTCTGCCCTCTGAGTCTGCCTTCTCACTGTAAACAATAGGACATGGATAGAGAAAGCCAGAGCCGTTCCAGAGAGGGGGGTCAGACACAGCTCATTTACATTTAAAGGTACAGACACAGAAACAGCCTGTTCTGAGCAGGGCTGAAATAGAGGGGTTTATAGACATGATCAAATACAGGATCAGAGTGGATTTAGAACAAGAAACTTCACACACATGTTTTGAGGAGCTCTGAGACTTATTTAAACTGGTTGAAGAGGAGGATAATATGTGACCTTTAAAGACATCACCTCACCATCCAGTGTGTTTGGCTCTTAATTCCTCTAAGTAGAAAAGTAATGAACGAGGTTCCTCTGGGACAAACGGGCTTTATGAGTCTCCGGTCTGGTTAATTCATCAGCAGGTAATCGCCATGAAAACGTTGATAAGCTACTCCAATGGGAGGTGGTCCAGGGCTCACTCCACTCTCCGTCTTGTGATGGGGAGGGAGATCAACTGATTCAGCCGGCTACATGGGTGGGGGGGGCTTCTATGGACCCGGAAGGTAAAAGATTACATTTTCGCACTGATTAACGGATAAGAAGCTTTAGCCTATAGCTGCAGCCATCATGGGACAGAGATGCAGTGTGTGTGTGCGTGCATGTCCTCGTGCACACCAGCAGGAGACTGAAGGCAATTATGGTTTTAAGCCAAAGGATTGGAATCAATTATCACATGCCAACTTCCTCAAGCATCTGACTGTTTTCAACCTGAGGCACCACCATCCCACTTATTCTTTATCATTTAACTTAAATTAAGCAGGGCTGTCAAACAATTAAGTTCTTTTACTCAAATTATTTGCATAATTTCAGTAGACGCATGTTTGAAAATCCATTATTTCACATTTAAAACAAGAAATTGTATGGCTTTTTATTTTGAATATTTGTAAAGTCATAGGGTAAGAACATGCAGCATGTCGGGCTGTGTCGCAAGCCATCTCATTGAACTCCCATTTTTAAAATACGTTTTGAAAGGACCATACTGTAAATGGACTTGAGCTTGTTTGGTTCTTTTCCCGTCTTCTGACAACTCAAAGCGTTCTTACACCGCAGGTTACACCTACACATTCACACACTGATGTCAGAGGTTGCTAAGTAACGAACCCCATTCATATGCATTCACACTCCCCTTAGGATGCAGCGGGACCAATTCGGGGTTGTGTCTTGCCCAAGACCATGTGGCTGCAGGAGCTGGGGATCAAACCCTCAACCTTCTTGTTGAGAGACGATGACTCTACCAACTGAGGCACTGCCGCCCTCTAAAAATAAAACTACCTCGTGTAAATTAACCATTTGTTACACCCTTACATCTATCATGCTTATCTCTTTATTTTTGCACTCTTCACCATTGTCTCTTAAGCCTCAAACATTTCAGACTTTGCATTACGATCCTCGTGTTTACAACATACCTGGCCAATAAATCTGATTTGATAATTTGACGCAATTCCAAGAAATGTAGGTATTTATTACAAGGTTTACATGTTTGAATTAAAGGAAGCCGAAGGAACAGCTGATGTAAACCTGACCTTCCCATACCATGCAGTAGATCGTCCCGCTTCTTGTTTCAACCCGCATCATTAACTAAGCTGAATAAAAAGTGCTAAATATGATCAAACATGAATGACCAGTGATGGAATTACAAATATTTATTCATCAGTTGATGTTTGTTTTTGTCTGAAAGAGTTATTAACGTGTATGTACAGTTCAATTATGTCGGGTCGTGGCTTGAAATTCTGTCCAGTCTCGTGCGTCCAGCTGCGGCGGTCGGCTCTATGTGATCTCTCTAAAAGCCCTCTTCTCCTGATACTTGACCTTGAGTCTCCTCTTGAACCTAAGATACAGGGAGGGGAGAGGAGGAGGGTAAACAGAGAGCAGCACATTTTAAAATCAAAAGACACCTTCTTGTGTGTGTGTGTGTGTGTGCGCGTGTATCCCTTTGTGTCTGTGATGAGGTGTTATGTAAGAGGATCAGGTCCTTACTTGGCTCTTTCTCTCGGCTCGATCAGGTTCCTCTTCTGCAGACTCTTGAAGCGGTCCTTGAGGACGCTGCCCTCTGGCTGCAGAGTCACAAAAGTACAAGCGATACATCCGCGTGTGAGAAATGGTCTTTGAATCAATTCCTTCTCAAATCAGATAATTCAGCCTGGTTTAAGCTTCATTCAGAGACGTCATAGTGAGAGATGAGAGCAGTGCAGATAGTTTAAATTAAAGTGGAACAGTCCCCACGGGGGGAGGGGGTGCGAGGGCTGTCGCAGCGTTAAACAAAAGGATGAAGCTCAGAATAAGACAATACAGAGTGCTGAAGATAAGCGACTAACTTAATGAACCAGAACTCATTACAGATAAAGATTGCGTGTACGCCCTTTAAAAAGGGTCAAAGACGATCAGCAAGTTCAGCGGTTACAACAGCGGGTGAAGTACCTTGAGTTGTCGCAGGGAGCCAGCCAGCTCGTCACTCAGCTTGACCTCCAGGTCCTGAGCCTGAAACCTGAAAATAAGCAGCAGCATGTTATTAGCATCGATTTACTTTCAAACCAGATGTATGCTAAGACAATATAGTCATATCCATATATGTGGACCTGTTTCTCCTCCCCCTCTCCCTGTGAAACTAAAAAGCAGCAGCAGCATCATAAAACACACAGCTTTGTTTATTTTTTCTTGCTGGAAAGGAACATTTTGATGCAATACAACTATTTTCTATTTCACAAGCGGGAAGTTTATTTTTGTCATTTTTCATGCACCGTATTTTCCGGGAGTCTCCCAAAGAGACAAGTTCAAACTGTCATCCTGCGTATGAATATTTCACGTGGTCATTTAAGCATTTCAAGGGCTTTTTACATCTATTTTAGAGATAGGACAGTGTATAAAGGCAGGAGACAGGGAGAGGGAGAGAGGGCATGACATGCAGGAAAGGAGCCAGAGGTCGGATTTGAATCCCATGACGCACAGCCTCCATACATGGGGGGCAAACACTAACCGCTAGGACAGCCCAGTTAAAAGAAACAATCAGTTTTATCGCTGTAGATCAACACTCAAAATAATCAAAGTTATTTTTCTCCCATGCTTTGACTCGTTTATAATCTCTGATCGTTTTAAAAGAGCCATATTACTGCAATGCACTCTGGGAGTGACGTCCAATGGTTGCTTTGTTTTTTCTTCCCAGACTGTTGTCATCCCTGAAGCCTTTTCATTTCTACCTGAGCACAGTGTCAGTTAAGAGGGGGGTTCCTTTAAGCCCCCTCAGAGCCAACAACTAAATGCTGTTCCAAGTTCCACCTACTTTGCATTTCTTGGACAGTTTCAATGTTGAAATAAAGAAATGTCATTCATGTGTGACTATATTATTCTGAGGTGAAATACATTTGGACTGGCTAACAGCTACAACACAATTTTGAGATTAGAGTTCTGCACACTCTCCTCACTTAAACCACATCTGCAGAAAGATGAGGTCAACTGAGGATGCAGTGACCTCTAGTGGTTGTTACGGGACATTGCAGCAAAACAGCTTCATGAGACATTGTTAACTTTGTCCTAGACATAAAGGGCGTTCACACATGCACAAAACTCCTGATGTGTGATGCCATGTGTGATGGCAAAGAGCCACATTTCTCCCCTCTGACTTCACCCGGAGTTTATCCTCCAGACCCCCTAGTTACTGATTATGTGAGAGGACACAAGAGGCTTGAGATAGAAATATTAGATACAGCAACACTATCTATGCTACGGTGTGAGCAGCACATCCTCAGATCCCAGGACACCATTCACTCAACGGTCTCCTGAGCTCCTGTGTGTCTTCTTCACATTCCCATGGAGGAAATACTGGGAGCGCAAGGATGAGATCATCACGGGACAAACACACAGTCCTCAACAGACATATCCACATTAAGATATTGTTTAATTCACCTCGAGCCAATAGGAGGGGGGAGTGACGGCATAAAACCTTAAACGGACAAATCAGTTCTGTTTCCCTCAGTGCAGAGTAGAAACATTTAAAGGGATGTTACATCATCTCAAAATCAAGTAGATTTCAGTCAAAGGAGGAGCGTTGAGCTTTCGGTTCAGGTACAGTTTTTTTTATTTTTACAGCTCTGCTCGTTGATTTCTGAAGCATCAACAAAAGGCATCGAGGTTGGGTAGGGTTAGGGCTCAAAAGTTAGGTCTCAAGTTTTGACTTTGAATGTTTAATGGAAAGGCAGTGTTAATAAATGAAGTGATGTTTTTGAGAGGATCTGAACAAAACCTGCGACAGATTCATTACAGGAAAACTGAGATCCAGAGTGTTTTTTTATCTAGAAAGTTGTCTGCTTCCTAAATACCAGTGCGATCAGTATACCAGTGTAAAATACTGATGCATGTTTGAACCAGACTGCATCTTAAATACCGGTGGGAGTCATATCACAGATTTAATGGTAATCCTTAAATCAGTGAAGTAGCCTTTAGCGTGCTGCAGCAGGTGCTTTATGAGTGTGTCGGGGGTGCGTACTTGAGTTTGCCGAGGCGCCTGGGCTGAGCTTTCTCGGCCTCCTGGTTAGCCTTGCGTTGTTTCTGCTTGGTCTTGGTTATCTGGTCCTGCTGCTTGATGGACGCCTTTATGGAGCGAAGCTGGAAGAGCTGCTGCCGCTGGTCGATGTGCCGTTTGCCGGCCAGCCGCCGCTGCGCCTGGGAGAGGAAGAGGAAGAGGAGCAGTGAAGTCCTGGATTATGAGCTACAACCAGACTATGGTAGCTTGAAAGCAGTTATTAACACTCTTAACGTTACTTGATTTTTAACTGTTTACTCTTCTGGTTCTGCTCCCTGGATTTACAACAATTCAAAACATCATGTCAAACAGCCCACACCTCCCTCTGAGCGTCTTCTATACTCCTAAAATGAGTCGGGTCTTAAAAGTAAAGGTACCTACCTTGACTTTTTCAGCCCTCTCTTTCTTCCTCTGTCTCTCCGTCTTTCTGTCCGACCGTGTGATTCCTCCCACCGTCACACCCCCCTCCTCCTCGTTAGGGGCCGCTGCCTCTTCGTTCTCTTCTTCTACCAAACCTTCCACCTGCTCTCTTAAAATCGTTTCCTTCAGAACAGAAAAAAAAAAACACGTAAGATTAAACTTTCAAAGCATTAAGACTCAACCAAAGTCGATGTTCGAGCTGGTATAATCCTTTGTACCTCTGTTGCTGTGTCTTCTCTGTTGACAGCCAGCTGTCTCTGTATTTTGTCTTCCTCCTTTTTCTTCTTGACCTCCACCTCGTGGGCCTCCTGGAGCAGGGACTGGGTTCACAGATTGACGGAGAGATATTATAGTGCAGGTCAAAAAGACTAGACAATAAATCCCAGAACTTCCATCAGATACATGCACACTGTGTGCCACCTCAGCTACAGCTCTTTGCTCCCTCGTCCATCAACACCCACAGACCGCGTTCTCAGAGCACAGAGCAGGCGTACAGCTGGAGCCGTAAATTTCTGGGCAATTACAGATTCAAACTAAATCAGACGATGTTTGTGGTTTAAAACCCTCAAACACAAATGAGGTCATTGTCGAGCGTTTTATTCTGAAATTAAGGCGGATATTTTAATGTTGTTACTGTGTCTGACTTCCTGTCCCACTCGATCTGCTCTGTGGTAAATTGATGCGCCCTTCTCCGGCATCCGGCCCAAAAAAAAAAAGAAGTTATTTCTGCAGAGGGCGGAGCTTAGACAGAGCTGAGATGCAGCGCAGCCAGCGGAAGCACACACATTGAATAAAGTAAAAACCCATCAGCCAATCAGCTTCTATACCGCAACAGAGCGAAGACGCATCTGGTGGAATTTAGCAGACATCTTCTACACGACAGCATGTGTTGATCAGAAATGTATCTTTCCCTAATCGGGTCCTCACAGCACGGTTTGACAACCTGTTGATGCAGTAACAGACGGACTGATGCGACTGATTCAGAGGGAAACATCTCAAATCTCTGCAGGCTGTTTCTGAACATGCTACTCTAAGACGAGCCAATAAGATTGTCAGTAATCTGTCCCATGATCTCCGTACAGAGCGGCTGCCCTCTGACATCACAGAGGAGATGAATGAGCTCCAACTTCACATGTTTAATGAGCAACAGTCCTTTATTTAATAACCATCCTCATAGAAAATGCTGATTCTTCTTTTTCACAGCATTGTAAAGCGCGTCAAGCTGCGGCTTACCTGATGGGAGAAGAAGTCTGGGTTGTACGATCCTCCGGGAGCAATCACCTCCACCGCAGGAAGCACAGACGGCTTCTGGTTCAACTTCTCCGGGCGCTGACAAAACAGTGATGAGGACACATGAGACAAAAAAACAACCACGGCGTGCATTATTACGTTTCCTACATGCAGCGTCTTTGGAGTCACAGTGGAGTGTGAGAGTTTGGAGGGAACTGCTGGTATTGTGGGTAACAGTAAACTCTGCCATGTTACGGTTTATCATTCTCCTGGATTTCACTTTGGTCAGAGGAAATAAAGTCGCACACAGAAGCCGAAAAACACGACGAGTCCGGACGTGGCGGGCAGTGCACATGGATGTTCGCTACCACAATAAAAGCCTCTGATACACAGAGAGTGGAGAATCATGTAACAGGCTAAATAAGAGTGACATGTATGTAAAATGACTGTACATTTAAATACCACATAAACACAAAACTACCGTAAGGCCACGTGTCCACCTGGCGCTTTCTTCTCAGCGCCAGCGTCTTTTTT